>NW_019175055.1:842901-986924 GCF_002260705.1 Seriola dumerili | reverse complement strand
ATCTATCTATCTATCTATCTATCTATCTATCTATCTATCTATCTATCTATCTATCTATCTATCTATCTATCTATCTATCCATCCATCTATCTATCCATCCATCCATCTATCTACATGCAGGTGCAATATTTCTCACTGAAACCTGTGAGTTTCACGAAAAAGGCAAAGAGTTTGTAGCTGTTACTCAATAAAAAAGAATCATGAGGAATAAGTTTCTGGACATTCAGATCAATAACTCTGCTATCATCTCTCCATCTCTCAAGTTTAGAGCAACCTGAGGTGAATCTATGTGAAGTTAATGGCATCTATTAACAACCAAGAAGTGCTTTTATATATATATATATATAATATATATACATATATGTTCTTATGTTTTTTTTGTTGTAGATGTCTTATTTAATTCCGAGTGAAATTTACAGTTTCAGTGCATTGATGTCATTTTGGACAATAAAGTTTATTGTTAAACTGTAAAATATCCTGCTTTCATTAAATATCTTTTTATATCTGTTAAATATCTGTTGTGTATATATATATATGTACAGTATATATATGTATAGTATATATTGGCCNATATATATATACACATATGAATTGTAACTGAAAGCAGATCTACCTACTCTCACACAGCACTGACAGGAGCATTGTGCATCATGTCACTAACAGCAAGTTAATACAGAGAGTGGAGGCCGGTGCACAGGAGGCCTGGTGATGGTGAGTCTATGATGAACAGGACATATGTGAATTGGGTTTATCAAACTGCTGACAGAGCTGTTGACGAGATGGAAGGACACGAAGAGTGGTGTGTTTTGTGCCCATCCATCAGGAGCCCCCCTCTACTGTCAGCCCCTGACAGAGGGGACGTTGGCTCCAGGGTTTTTGTGATGGGTCGCTGACGGGAAATGTGTTCACATGTTATTCTGAAATTGTGAGTGTGTGTGTGTGTGTGTACTTGACATAAGAGTGGAGGATGAGTGGCAAGAATTTATGCCTGGTTTAAATGCACTGAAATCTGGCTGCAAATAAATTTTTTTTTTAAAAAACAGAAATGTGAAGGTAGGCTGGGTAGGCGTCGTCCTTGGCTGTCAGATAATAAAAGACGGATCTTTTCCTGTGTACAGTTCAATGGCGAGTGACTAAACTGCTGTCAAGCCAGTGGCCGCTCTCTTTCACTTACAACACAGCAATTGTGACATTTCTGGAAACAGAAATAATTATATTTACAGCAACACTCCAGAAACAAATAATCACATGTGACCTGTCATAGCACACAGGCTAAATTTATACTGATCTCTATGACGACAGCAGATACACTGTGCACAACCTCACAACATGAGCTGCTGCTGCTGTCAGTCAATAGCTGCACTGCAGCCTCGCGTGACCCAGCACCGCAGGCCTCACCTGGTAAACGCCAGAAACTGGAACACCAGCAGGTTTCCCTGTAGGAGGTCTGTCTCTTCACGCTGGGGGTCAAAGGGCACGGGCTCTGTGGGATCCAGGACTTCTGCCACCTGCCCGCTGCAGTCCATAATCTCTGGGAAGCCGGCCGAGTAGAGGTGGGCGAGCGAGCTCCTGGAGCTGACTGAGCAGGATCTAGAGAAGAAGGGTTAAATTAGAGAAAAAGCTGCAGATCCATGAGTGCACATCAATCATTCACCACACTGAAAAGATTTGAGTGAACGCTGCTCTTGATGCTTTACGAGCAGCAGGATGTAATGTTTTTATTCCCCGCTGCACTGGCCTCACTCGGGTGATTTGTGTTTGTAAATGAGGCAGAAAAAACATTTGGCTCCGAGTGGAATACGATGCTGTTTTATCATTTTAGACCCAGCGCTATTCGTCTTGGATCACTTCCATCCTGACTCAAAATGTTTATCCTTTGGGAGATAACTTCACTTTACTCACTTCATCCTATTTGCAATGAACCTGAATTTCAATGTCCGACAGGACTTGAGAAAAAAAACGTGATGAGACGGTGATTATACAGGATGAGTATGTCAGAGATGTCTGTTAAGCAGCAGCACCACATAAACACTTAGAGTGGAGAGAGAATGGGTGCCAAAGTGCTCCCTCAGGATTTTCTAGTATAATTGGCATTTACCTCTAATCATAGTGGCCACCTGTTTTTCTGCAACTATGGAAACATTCATAACTTATACTTTCAACGCTGACACCAGACACTGTGGGTATGATAAACACAGTGCACAGATGGCCGGCTATAGTGCATGCACAGAAAAATGATGCTGGTGCTTATCATAACAGTGACGCTGCCTGTGTCCAGTCGGTAAACAGTCGAGGCCACGGCGGCAAATCTGTGAGAGAGAGAAGCTTTGATCAAACTAATTAAGGCAACAACAGTAAAGATATTTGATTGGCTTTTCCTCTGCGGCTGTGTCAATTTCATGCTTTCCCTCTCTCAGACTTATATCTTAATTTAGCCCCAGTAGATTAATATTCAAGCCATCATTTTTATTTCAAAAGAGGCTCAATCAGATATGCACAGCAACTTCAATTAAACTTCTTTAGACTTCATTGTTCTCCTCAGAGAAGTGGGTCATTCCAAACCAAAAACAGTCAAAAAGATGTTTTGGCTCCGAGTGAAGAGGCAGAGATGTTTCAACCCACTGAACTGAACAGCATCGTGTCTGGATCCAAACTCTGGGATTGGGAAACTGTTTTGATGCCAGCTGCTTATTTACAGACTCTCTGTGCTAATGCAATGCCTTGTTTCTGAGTTACCGTGCCCATTATTTACAGGGTGTGCATTCTCAGTTGGTGTCGCACCTCAGCAGACCCTGCTGCATTTCCGCAGCCATTATGATATCCTCTCCAATCTCTATTATTAGCTGTGTGTAAACTGTGAGCTCATTTCACTGCATTCTGCTCCACTAAATCAAATCCAAAACGTCTCCCTTGCAGCTGGATTTAATCATGAATTTTCACACTAGCAAACAACGCTGAGACCATTATCCCAAAGTGGGATGTAAAGGCTGACAAAACAATTTCTTTAAATTGGCTCGGAGCTGAATTCTCCTACTTACTGACAACACTGCTGTACTGCCCAGTGCACACATGCTGCCAATTAGTGAGCCGATCGATACCCCTCTGTAGATAGCGAGACAGTGAACTATTGTGGTAATGAAGGACTGTACTAGTGTTGACACCGAGATACCGGGCCCGATAAAACAGTAACAAGTTAAGAGGAGGTTTAAAGTGACTTCATCCTATAACGTCTCCTATTAAATAACACTCAGATCACACTCACATGCTGTAGTGGAGAAGTTCATCAAACCAGAGACTTTAGTGAGGAACTGATCACAGAAAATACAACCAGGGAAAAAAATAACTTGTTTTATAAACTCGAGCTTCATATGTATAATCTAGGACGTCCAGGTGGGGCTTGTTTCATATGTCTAAAAAACACCAGATAACGTCCTTTTCACACTGAAACGCTGACCAACAATTCAAATCCACTCAAGTCAGTATTCAGCTAATGGATTTTCAAGGTTAACCATCACGAGCATCTATCATTATACTGGGCAGTGCTTAAGGCTTCACAGCAGCTGGCCTCTTTATTGCGATTCAGATGACACAGCTGATGCCAACACTAACATACATGCAGCGGTATTTTTCCTTTCTCCTCACACAGGATCAGGCGTGGTTTCTGGTCTGGTCCCAGATAATGGACTTAGCAAAGAAATAATGTCCAGCATGTTTTATGAAGACTGTCCATTTGTTTTATTCTTACTTTTTCCATGCAACTATCACTGCATGTTTTTTTTGTTGCTTTCAGACACTTCAAGATGTTTTTTTTTATCATATTTCTTCATGTCAGCTTCAACAAAAACCATCATGGAGGTTTTACAGCATAAACACCTCTTTATTTTCTGGGGCAGCTCATTGCCCATATCAGACGCAGACTATAAGAAGGGCTCACCTCGGCACATTCATCCCCAGGGTGATGACAGGGGCGTGGACAGGTGTGAAGGGCAGCTCCTGAAGTTGGTCTCCTTCGTTCTGAGCTGAAGATGACACGTCCTCTTCCCGCTGAAGGCCCATCTCCAGGTGGGCGATGTTGCTGACGGCTGAGCAGGCCTGGAGCACCATGGGATGATACAGACGCAAGAATGGAAAGTTTTTAGTTAATATGTATAAAGAGGCCAGGAAAGCTGAAGTGCAGGTTTCTGCAGTCCATGCTGATGTTTCAGTTAATGGGGAAAGAAATGCAATGAAAAAGTAACAAAAAAAAAAAAAGCTCTTTGATTCAAGTTAACACAAACCATCTCAAATCAAAGATGGGTTGCGGTCAGAAAGGAATCCAACTGCACTTTCACTAGGATTTTTTTTTAACAAACTTCATTTATAACACATGGACAATAAATACTCAATCCCTAACCAGAAACACAATGTACAAGATAATGTGAAAGAAATGTAAAAAAAGCCTTTAAAGTAATAATTCAATAACAATAAGCAACTGAGTAAAGGGCCAGAAAGGATTATATTCAGACATAAATAGGCCTATTTAGAGTTTTTTTAATACACTTGTTAAGTAGGAAAAAAATATTTTTTTAGTGCAGTAAGCCGAGTTTTGTAACAACATTTATGTATAGATATTTATGATGATGCTTATCTTTCTAGAGAATAACTACATTTATGGATTTGCAGCTCAGACAATCAGACAAGGATTTCCATAAGTTTTGAATTGTGTCAGAAACATAAAACAGATGTTCTGTTGTTTCTACATTTACATGGGTCTGCTGTGGTGAAACTACAATGGTACATTGCTTTGAATGTTGTTGCAGCAAGGAATTGTGGGATGGCATTTTCTCTTTTCCTTTCATAAAGGAAGGTCCAGTGTTTCCTATGCTTAAGGAGATAAGATAGGAAGCGTTGAAGCTCCTTTCCTTATCAATTAGAGAATTGGACCAGCTCTTATTGTGGCTGCTGCTCAGATACTTCCAGGTCATTTCACTCAGTTAGAGTAAGACTTTTCCACTGCAGCCATGGTGCAGGATTTCTTCCTCATCCCCGACTGCAGCGTTGCTCAGCAGCGGTGCTCTCAGTGCTGCCACTAGTGGCTGGAATATACACTATATCATCGGTAGTATTGCTGCAATATAGCAGTACATAATTTTTGTTACACTAGAGCCATGCTCTGTAGATTTTTTCCCCACCAGTAGTCACTTAGGAGACTCCCTACCATCCACTAAGATCATATTCATCAGCATCTTACAGAATCACAGATAGCCAACGCCTCTATTAAGTCAGAAGTTGATTGTACAAAAGTGTGGTCAAAGGCAGCATCAAGAAATGACTGCACTTTAGTACAGCCAGGAATCCAGCCAGGACTTCATTATAAATAATTGGCATCTGGATGCATGAAAATTACACAGAAAGTAAAACTGTTTTGTGGAGGCTCGGGTCAAAGTGAAGTGGCAGCGAGAGAGAAAGCTCGTAGTGGATTTGTCAGAACTGATTCTGGAAATGGTTTAATACTCTGGCTCCTCCAACACTATACTTATTTGGAGAAATAATGGACTTGGATACACAGGAGTCACATGTCACAGGGGACATAAAGAGCTTAGCCTCTTTCAGGTTCACCTGGGCCTTAAATGTCTTCAGTGCTTCTGAAGGCTCATCTGTCAGTTAAACCACCGATACTCTCCTCTGTGTGGTCGACTCATTACTGGAGCGTTTATCATATCCTTGCTCAGGATGTGAGTCAGTGTTCAGATCCACAGGAAGTAACTCTCCTGGATTATAATTGATTTAGAACTATAAACACTGTAAATCAAGACGTTTAGTAGCCAAAGATAAACACGATGGCGTGTGCTCTGCTTTTCTTAATTCCACATGATGTGTGGAAAATGATAAAATTATTACCTACAGTGTGTTGATTTGATATTTAACTCTCTGTATGCCTCTTTAGTGTTGTGCTGTTTTATCACCAGTGTTTTACTACACTGGATCTTATCTGCTTTTAGAGTCCCTTGTTTTCTGACCTCTACTGTACAACATACCTTTAAGTTGGAAATACTCCATAAATAAACTTGACGTGGAGACAATACATCACCAAGCTTAAGTGGTAAGGTGTGCCAATGCAATTTCTCAAGCTATCAAAGAGCAGAATATCGCGGGTTTTCCTGCGAAGCACTGGATTCATCGCAACTTTCAAAACTCCAGTGATCTGCTCTCGCTCAGTTTCTAATCAGGCTTTAACATACATCAAATACACTGTTAAACTGCCCATTTCATTCTATACTGATTGTTTATAAATCCCACAAAAAGACCAAAACCAACAATGTGTTTGTCCATCTCTCAGTACTACTTCCATTTCCCTTCTCTGGCTGTGGCCCCAAACCCACTGGTTCTCAGTGAAGATGCAAATCTTTCAAAGTGGGTCGTTTAATCTCAGTCATTTCCAAAAACAACTGGGCGCTGTGGTTTTTAGCAGATGCCACTTGAATAGGAGTAAACAGTGCATTTGTTGGGGACTATTTTCAGTCTAAAGTTAATACACATTCATGCTCTGGTAATTTGGCAGCAGGATGGTGAGTGTGGTATTGACTCTCAATGCTGATGTTCATCTTAATGAAGGAACATCAGGTGAGCCAGTTCAGTGTTGTGGGGATCACTGATTTGTATAGTTGAACATCACAGTGGAGCTTCATGGCTCAGAGGAATAAGCTGCATCAGGCTTTGGATACACAGACAGAGGAATCAATGAATTGTTGGTTTTGATCTTTTCGTGTGATTTGTTGACTAAAACAAATATATAACCAGCCAAAAAAAATAACATGAATGTTTTGCATTCTAAGAAATTATATTGGGAGCACTTTAATAGCTAGTGTAACCAAGAGAAAGTTATATTCAGCCAACAGAACATGCAAAAACATCTATATGGAATACAGTTCAACATATGCAATTAAGTGAAAATTTGCTTGCTTCAAGGGCATTCCTGTGTCCCTTGAATTTGTACCAAGTCCTTACAGGAAACTTCCACAGACCCCATAAAGTGCAGCGTTAACTTATTTTTTTGAGTGAAGATGATGCATTTTCTGTGAAACATCAGCATCTCTTCCACTTATGAGAATAAGAACAAATGTGGTAACTTTTAATTTAACCAAAGTGCCATTGACAGTCGATTTCTCATTTTAATTTAGATAAATGTAAACAGGACTGCTTACCAAGCAGAGTTCCCACTCTTTGCTAAAAATAATTTTCCAGGACATTTTCAGTGATGATGTAGTTCATAAGACAAGACAGGAATCACACCACACACCGATATGTTCCTATGTGTGGAAGTTTGATTTAAAATATGTGCAGTCTATACTTGCCTATACGTAGCTATGAAATCATCTCTTACATGCTTAATTAATCATCAAATTATAACACATTTGTGGCAATAATTTATAATTATTATCATTATTTATTCATAACATGACTAACTTATTTCTTAAGAATTATATTAACCGTTGCTATCTGGGCACTAATAACACAACACTACAACAGTTAAACATGTCATGTGATATTATCATCCGTTTTACCTGAACTACTCAGCATTGTGTTTGAAGTGATGCTAACAAAAATGCTAGCAAAGCTAAACCAGCCGTTAGCGAGTATTTAGCCGGTGTTTGGCTGACATACATTTGGGCTCCCATTCATCATTATTATTATCATTATCATCCAACTCTCAATAAAGAGTCAACACACATTTAAAACCTTAACTCCGCCATAGTTGAACCACAAACCTTAAACCTTTAGCTAGAGGCTAAACAAGCTAGCAAGCTACTGAACCAAACATGCTAACCCGTTATTTAAATGTTTAAAACAAGTTGGGAAGAAGACGTTAATCTATAAACATGACAAAAAATACCACAGTCGGCAGCAGACAGTCAGTCACGTACATTTAAAGGTAATGTAACTTACATTTTTCAGAGTTTCGGCCACTAACGTTGTAAATCATCCAACCTGCAGCAGGTGATGTGACCTTGTGGTGAGTTCACAGCACTGCCAAACAAAACCGACAGCAGCCTATTCAAAATACTGCCGTCCACAAACCCTAACCCCAACCCTAACCTTGAAAATCAGACAATGTTGGAATGATTTTCCACGACATCACACACATTTTCCAGGACATTTTACTGTTTTCTCTAATTTCTCCATGCGTTTTCCATGACTGGAAAACTGGTCAACCTGGTTTTCCAGGTTTTCCAGGACGTGTAGGAACCCTGCTAAGTGATGAGTTAAAGGCCATCAATTCATTGTTTATGTTGTGATTTAGATGCGTTCTTGCATTTGCATCTGCAGCTCAGTCACTGACCTTCTAATGTTTGACAATATAATTTCTTGTCATCAATTTTTGCTTTTGCAGAAAAATAACAGTAAATGCCTCTGGATCAATTTAACATTCCTACATTTTTAGTGGCAAACATTAATCCCCTCTTCATTGTCATTGACACACACATAGCTGGAGGGGTATTACCACAGATAATTAGCAAAGGAGTGCTAATGGTGTCATTTTCCAGTCAAGCATTTTTCCTTTGGTCTTTGATACATGCAAACGGTTCAGTTGGCCTATCAGAGGACATGCATGGCTGTACATTATTGAGCTTTCCATCAAACATGCTAGTAATAACCTCGACCAAAGTCACGCCGCTACATGGATACAACATACATATCCATGTTCCTCTTCTGATCAAACAGCCTGTGCTGTAATAACCTGAGAGGGTGCCAGTGCGTGGTGTAGAAGCCTCCGCAAGTTGAAAAGGCTCCATGTAATGGCTTTATACTGTATCTGAACCTGCTGCCATCAAGACTACCCTGTCAAATGACACATGAGTAATTGGTTTTTATGGGCAGGTGTTTTCAGGTCATGGAGAAGGACAAATGGAGGTTTCAACAATAAATTCCGCAGACTGATTTAATGACTCAATATATGCAAAGAGAATGTCACAAAAACTCATTTACAGTATCGTAACTGAAAACTAATGGCAGCTAGTGGAATTTAGGATGTAATGTATCACACTTATCCATGGCTTTAATGTTGACAGTGTTTCTTTTTTGAATTGTACAGAATGAGCTGCAGAAGATGAGAAACGCAACTGCGCCCAAGAAATGGTCCGAGAGTTTAGAAGAAACAGGATGTGACCCGAGACACCACATTCATTTGTTTACCAGTGAAGGGTTGAAGCAATAAAATAAAGCAATAAAACACACCCATACACTCAGGGGGTTTGGCAGCTACAGCCTGGTATCACTAGTATCTTATGGCAAACCTTAGATTATATCACTGTGTAACTGGCACAGTTCATTTCATGACTTCTGCACTTGTGCACTACAACTGTTACACTACGTTTAAGCATTTACAACTACGCCGCAATTACCACAAAGTGATACCAGCTTGCTTTAACTCTGACAGTGTGCAGATTCTCTCTGAGGTGTTGGTTTACGTTGATAGCCACGTATCCCCTGAGGCTTTTCAGAACCGATGCTGATGATTATTTTACTTCAGGGAGGTTGAATTATCCAAAAATACTTCATGTTCAAGTGAACAAGCTTAACAGACAACTAAATTGTTGTTATGGTAAAGCAGTTCAGCTTCTCTCCTCCTGCCCAACCTGAGGGATAAACAGATTAAAAAATGGCGTCCAGCTGACTGACAACATTAATGTGTTATTCCTTTATAAAATAACACAAAATTAATCCTAAAATTACTTGTAAGAGTTTTATTAAAGTTACCAGTAAACGTCAAAGTGCTTTACACTACAGTGCTTTTACTATGTCTTCAGCACTTTCCTATCACACTCAAACACTGACGATACATTGGGGGCAATTTGGGGTTTAGTATCTTGCCTAATCGGGGATTGAACCACCGACCTCCTGATTACCTCAGGATGTATAGAAAGCATGTCGCTTGACATTTAACCAAGAATACTAAAATACAGGATGCCGTCAACTCTGGACTACCAGTGTAGTTGTAGATATCTATGAAACAGATAAGTTGTTTTAACAATATTTCCATAGTGTGAACTAGTCAGTCTTTCAAAACCAAATTGAATTGTGTCTTTTTTTAGCCATGTTGTGCTTCTGACTATTGTTATCTCCAGTAAGCCTGATCCACAGTTCCTGGATTATTCCTGCAATATGATTCACAGCTTAAGCTATATGGATTATGGGAGAAACCCATTAAAGCTACTGCTGTCTAGTTAGAATATGAGCAAAGTCCTTCTTAGCTGTGCTGAGGCGTAAAAAACAGGTGGACTGGCCAGAACAGCTCTGAAACAGCACCTACAATCCACCGTGATAACAAACGGTGAATGAATAAAATTTATGGAGAAGCCCACACTACGTATCTAAACCCACGACAGTATGAAGGAATGAGACAATGATTTACTGTATTCACTCACAGAGTTTTCCACATTATCTATTTAACTACTGAATGATAACCTGACGCAGCAGATGGTTGGTTACGCAGAACCATCTGGGAAGGCTTCGGTGGAAACTGTTTGGGCGAAGGACAGGTGCGTTAGAAAAAACACTTGGCAGGTGAGTGAAGGAATCATCTGTCTATCACATGCTAACGTCAACCAATCAGATTCTGCAGCCTTCAGTGGAGCCAGTTGTTAAATCAAACTTTTGCTGAAGTCAGTCGGGAGAAGAGTGGGAACAACTTTTCCATCAAGAAAAGTCATCAGTGCCGTTTTCTGCTCTTCTTTCAAAGAAGAAATACTCTGACATAACTGATGTACGGAAGCCGAGAAAGGCCATACTCACAAATATTTTTTAATCTCGTTATCTCGAGATAACAGAGCTTTGTTTTCTTGAGATAACGGGATAATTATTTTGTTATCTTGAGGTAACGGAGCAATTTTATGTCAAGATAATGAAATAATTTTCTCTTTATCTCGAGAAAGCAAAGCTGCCTTATCTGTTTTCTCAAGATAACAAAATAATTTTCCTGTTATCTCGAGATAACGGGATATAAAATATTTGCGAGCATGGCCCTTGTCTGCTTCCATACTGATGCTATAGCAGCATCTACGTTAACCTCTTTAGGGAGTCATTAACACTGTTGTTATCGAACAGTCGCGTCTCCTCGTCGCCACACCAAAGACACACCTGTAGCTGCCTGTAGTTCCTCCCTCGCTGACGCTTATTGGTCTGAACCACCGTGGTTCAGCCACCAGCCAATAGCTCGGAGCCTGAGAAGATGGATGCTCGCCTGCAAGAAATCCATCAGCCTCACAACATGAACTGGACAAACTACTGAGACTGAATTACTGTTACTGAAAGTACAACTAAATTCTTAGAAAAGGTTGAATCCAAATGCCCAGTAATCCCTGCAATTCCAGACTCATGAAGTCCAGAGTGCAGAGAGCCGTCCAAATCCTCAATTCATCATGGGGCCTCAAGCAATCGTTCTGCTGACTTGGAGAGAGTCCACCGTGTGTGTAGATCAGACTGTTACAGGAAGAGGAGAGGAGCTCAGATCGAAGGCGAAGCTCTTGATTTACTACTCGATCTATATTCCTGCCCTTCACTGTGGTCATGTGTTTGGTGTAATCACCAACACAATTAGCAACCAACATCTGGACTTTGGAGTAGAACTGCTGCTGGTTTGCACTGAATGGTGAAAGTTGAGTTGGTTTGGACATGTGATAAAAATGCATGAGGATGAAAGTATTCCAGAAAATATCCACCTGGGAGGAGAACCTGGGGATTTATTTACCCCATCTGGACTGGGGCCACCCTGAGACGCCCCAGGAGGAGTAAGTGGAAGGGGGAAGGACGTATGGGCATCACAACCCAGCAGAAAATGTATGGACGGCTGAATAGATTTTGCATATTTACAACATAAAGCATGGCAAACAAAATAAGTTGGAAAAAATTTTACACCTTTAATGCACCATATTTTTTATAGATTTAAATCCTGTCTAACAAACTGTAAATACACTTTCAGTTTATTTCTGCAGTGAGGCCTAACGTAGCACACGAGCTGCCAATGTGGATTCCTTTCAAAATCATTTTAAAAGAATACACTTGGATGGATTGCAGGGTCAAGATCGCTGCATTAGTTATATCCATGGCAACGATTAATGTTTTAAGTCCCGTCTCATGCTGCATTTCCTTCCCACGCAGCCCAGTGGCCTCACAGACGGGATGTGATGAGCGAGCGCTGTGACACGCTCACAGCAGGTACGACCGAAACGATTCCACTCTGCGACTCCACAAGGGTGGACGCTCGGATGTGAGTGACACACTTAATTCTAAAAATGAGATGCGGCATGAAAAAGAAAGGGGGCAACAGAGATCCAGCACTGTACAAAAAAACAGTTTACAGCACCATCCAACGCTTCAGCATCATGTGACGCTACTGAAACCATTCACAGGCAGCCAAACAAATCCCTGCACTGCTCAAACACCAGCAATGTGTTGTTCTGACGACGGTTCTCCTACATCAAAGAGACATAGTGCTTATCATCCAAGAAGGTGCAAACTGACTTTGATAAGCAGAAAAAAAAAAAAAAAAAAAATTCAGGGTTAATCCCAGGATTACAGCATTATGATTTCCTCTCCATTTCACCACTCTTTATACTGTGCAGCGTGCTGCTTCCCAAATATATGCATCTTTGTGGGTGAACATGGTTTAAATTAGCAAAGACAAGGCGGCTCTCAAAGGCAAAATGACTGTTTGCCGATTCCCAGCAGCAAACACCTACAACTGGGGGTGAACAGGTTACCCTCACGTCAATTCAGGAAATTATTCAGCTGAGTTATTACAGTCAGCACAGTGTAGCTGACGTTCTCATTTCTGCTGTCCCCTGGCTGCAACCACAAAACTTTGTACACATGCATAAAGCTTGTTAGCAAGTGGAGACAGCCGGATATTATTCCTACTACCATCCCTATGCTACTTCATTGGGATCTATTAGGAAAAAGAAGTATTTGTTTGGCTTGCTCACATTTGTTTAGACCTCCTTGGAGTCCTGTGTTGTGGTCTGGTGCTATAGGCGTTCATAGAAAAGTCCATTACATTATTTTAATAAACTTTTGAAACTATTGTGAAATTAAAATTAACTTCTGTGACCTCCTCAAAGGCCACAAATTACATTTCAAAATGGAGGCGGATAAAGAAATGAGGCGGTTAAATGTGGAATAAAAGAATAACTCATTAATAAAAGTAGCCCTGGACGTGGCAGATTAAACATATTTTCCCAGAATGCAAAGCACAATGTTATGCAGGGTACTGGGTACCTTTAAAAATTTGAAGTCCCCTTTGTAGAAAAATTTGAAAAGTGGAGTCAAAGAATAATATTTCTTTTGATTATAAAGATGAAAAGGAGCAACTGCAGCACCTCCAGCAGCTTCAGTAGCTCCAAAGACAAAAAGTGTGCAGGGCTGGAGTTCAGTTTAGAGGACTGTGTGTGGGTGTGTGTGTGTGTGTGTGTGTGTGTGTGTTGTGTGTTGTGTGTGTGTGTGTGTGTGTGTGGACTCATGTATGAGGCTGGGAGCAGAGTACTGTAAAGGTGTGTGTGTCTTTGAACTTCAGTGAATGACAGACTTGGGAATGGTTCAAGGCGTATGTACCATGTTTTAACTTTGCTGTATTTGAATGTGCACATTGTGTGTAAATGTACCTACAACTCCCTTTTGCTTAATGCTTGTGTATTTTGGCTCTGTGTGTGTGTGTGTGTGTGTGTGTGTGTGTGTGTGTATGTGTGTGCATGTGTGTGTGTGTGCGTGAGCGTACGGGGGTGGAAATCTTACGACATGTGACAGCTGGTGGGCCGATGCCAACGGGGAAGGATGGAGCAGAGAAGGAAACGACTGTTGCCACGGCAACGCCGAGCTGGAGTGGCTGATGGTCGGGTAGCGTGAAGTAGCTGCCAGCTGAGACAGTGAGAGCTGCAGAGAAACAATGCAAATGATTTGCTGTTATTATTATGATTATGAACAACAGGGCTCAGGAATACTCCTAATGCCAGAGAGACACATGTGTCGTCTCAGATGACAACAACACACCATTACACTGCTTTGGCGCTCATAAGCCCCTCTCACTCCACCCGCTCCTCCACCCACAATCCTTTTAACGCTGTCACCCCCCCACCCCCCACCCTCCCGAAGACTTTTGACTGCAAACAAAAGAGAAGGTTGCTGTGGTTTGCTCGTCACGGTCGTCTTAGGAGTTACACAAGAGCAACAAACGGGGACATCAATCATTATCAAGTGAACTTTTATCAATAGTGGAACACGATGTGAAAAGAGCTGAGCAGCGCTACTCCTCCACCTGAACACGACAGAAAACAAGATTTGATCAGCCACAGGATGAACACAGCCAGTGCTCACGTGTTAACCTGTTTCCACTGTCTTCCAGGAAAACAGACACCATCAGTCATTGGAGCCACAAAACAACTTTTGTCTTTACTCTGTGAAAGCATGAATTCTACAATACATCCATGTGGATTCAGCAGTTTGGGTTTAACAAACCAAGTAATTATTTTGGTACAAAAAATTCTCTATTTTCATACACGCAGACACCTCACTGTCTTCACTGCACTTCATTTTCTTATGTTTTATGGCTTCAAGATAAGTGCTTGTGACTTGACAGTTTATAACCCTCATTAGTTATGGCTGACATACTATAGGAAAGTCTCAGCATATTTTCTAATGTGTCTGCCTAATGACCAGAATTTTAAAAAGACAACTTTCACGTGGGATTCTTCTAATCTTCACAGTTTTCTGCTGTTTATCTAGCTCGGATTAGCAGAGGCAGCGAAGTGGAGGAGCTCAGACAACCCCCCCGCCTGGCCTCTTGCTGGGGGGTCTCAATGCATTCCAGGCTCGACAAGATAGATTATACCTCTGGCGTGAGTCTGCCCTGAGGTTTCCTCCCAGATGGATGCCCACAAGGAGGCATCTTGAAATGATGCCCAAACCACGTCTCCTGGCTCTCTACACAAAGGAGCTGAGCTGCTTCAGGGATGTTTGAGTCCTTCACCTCATCCCTGAGGTTGAGCCCAGGAGCAAACTTATTTTGGTCTTTTGATCGTAGGAAAATCTCATCCAGGAAAATATGACAAGCCAAATGTTTCCTAAACTTTCCTAACGCATAGACAAAGCTGCAACTGTTTTACCACAAATAGGAGTGATTGGTTAATAATCGGGACTTTCAGCACCGATGGTTGAACGGTCCGAAATCAAAGATCACCGAGCAACATTTAACTCCAAAAACAGCTACTTCACTTCTTCAGGAAACCGAGGTCACTCTGAACATCGCTACAAGACGTCTCTTAAAATGACCTGAGAGCTCCTGATGTAGACGGTATAAATCCATCTGTTACTTCAGCACCACGGACAGCACCATGCTTTTACTAAAACTACTAATGGTATAATTAAATAGAAACGAAATGACTGTCAAATATGACCAAAACATGTAACTACCCACTAACTCTTTTAAGGTATCACAGGGCAAAGTAGTCTTCCTCCCGAGGTGGAAAGTTGAGCAGCAACGGTCGGACGAGTCGACATCTGCGCCATCACATCATCTTTAACAGCCGCTGCTTAAAGTCCCTAATTTAACTTGTAGGGACTGTGATACACAGTTAGCCACTTCCCTTTGGGAAAAGTTTCACCAGTAGAACCAGAAATGTACTTTGGAGGAACAGGGAGATCTTTTCTGTTGCGGCTCGATTCATAATTTAGACAATGCTATCCCCCAGACGCTTCTGCCTTTTAGGAAAGCCTGGCAGCATCAGAACTGTGTCAGATGTTCGATCAATCAGCGACAGAACATGAGTTGGATTATTCTAAATTTGGGTGAAGCAAAGTTTATCTTGTTAGAAAACAGAGACACAAAGTGAGAATGTTAAAAACAATATTATTGGACGGCTTGTGGCCAATATTCCTCAATAATCTGACTGTGTCTTTCAGTCGTCTGTTTGTGACCGTTATTGAATCTGTCAGGGTCAAAACAAATGGCTCTTGGGACACAATAAAGTTACTGCATTGATCCATATTGAGCAGTGAGAGAGGAGATGTTCACTCACCCACGGATCTGTTGGACACACATACGCTCACTGATTCTGCTATGCTTGTGAGGACATTATATTGATTTATATTCGTTCCATGGGATCTTAAAATAAATCAAACAGATTCACATTCGCCCAAAACTTTTTCTTCTATATCAAACAATAAAAATATATATCTACATGTTTACCTTAACCCTGATCACAGAAACCAAACAAATCTTTAGTCCAATTTTCCCCTTAAGTTTGTTCCATGCTGTCTGGCAGCATCATATTTATTCTGTATGGGGTTGTTCCGAATCTTCATTGAAGATATATGATGTTTACACTGTTCAGAATATTCAAAGAGAAAACGCCACATTACTGATGACTGCGCCATTTCGTCAAATGGAAAAATTATAGATGTCCTGTAAGTCAGTTTATACACATTCCCCCAAAATCCACCCTGACATGTCTGGTCTCCTTGGAAACAACGTTTGGCTGCACAGCATTCCCCTGTAATGACTATAGGTCAGCCCAAGCCTTTGTGCTAAAAGTAGCCACTTCTCAAAAGACAGGATGGGTCATCATTGGAGGAGAGATGAGGCAAGAACCCACAGCGAATAGCGCTGACAGACGTCAGGAAATCTTGCATTAGAGGAAGGCTGTTTGCACCTTTCCATACTCTGAAACTGTGCAGCTGGCCTAGTTAAAGTTTAGCAACTTGTGACTTAACGATGCTGCAGCCGCCTCACAGGATGAAGGTCCTAGTTTCAGACCTCACTAGGTTAACTTCTTCTTCTTCCACACCCTCCTGTGTGGAGTTTGCTCTGTATATTTGGATGCTGCAGTTTTTGTCCTGCAATATTCAAAATATATAAAAAAAAAAGAAAACTCAGACGAGAGACGAGGGAACAGGAAGTGCTAAAATAAAACTAACGTCCTGGTTTTAGGACTCATTCCTGTGGCTCTCTATTCTTTATTAACCACTACTCCTGAATATTTCATGAAATCAAACCTAATTTTCATACGTTTTATGGTCTGTGTTTTTCCTGCAGCAGCCATTTAATGTATTTACATTTGGAAACGTCTACTACCGTACAGTGGTACGTGGTAGCGTTAGTGACAGATTCTGTCAGTCCTGCATTGGATGCATGATGCCTTCACACACACAAGGGATTCACAGGAAACAAGGATGTAATTCATCATTGTATTTCATTGATAACAGCCTCACTGTTCACACTATATCTGCTGCAGATGCAACATCTCACTGCTGCTGCAAGAAACAAGAAACAAGACAACGGTCATTTTCAGAATCTTTTTTGCCAGTTTTGAATATTTCAGGTATTAATGGAACGAGAGGGAGAAGCCACAGTGAGCTGATGAAGAACTGCAGGTGACAGGCGGCACACGGCCAACTCCTCAGCCAGGTAACAACCGTCACTGCGTGGAGATGTGTAATGGAAAAATGATTTACTGACTCCTTCATTTGAACAACATGAGTTTGTTCACTGCACTGTAAACAGACGCACCAGCTGCTCCTCTGTCGTGTTTTTGACAAAGTAGCTGCTGAACAAGTGTTTGCTGTTGTATTAAACCTTCCTATCTACGATCACGGTAACGCACGGGACTGTCACGGATTACAACTTCAAAAGATCCTTATCAAAAATGTTTGTGTTAAAAAGCAAATATCAGAATATATTTCTTAAACTCTCAAATATTGAAAAGTTCTTATTGTCGGTCGTGTTGGTTTGACTCTCTTACACACAGTCACAAACACTGTTCAAATGCTACATTACACATAGGAGTGACCGTAAATGAGCTGTTGTGTTTGGATTGGTCCAAATGTCATCACAATTCAAAATGCCCTAAAATGTCAAGACCAGTGGGCTGTCACAACTCAGTCCTCAAAAGTATCGCGAAGCCATATCACATTTTACACACACACACACACACACACACATGTGATCTCACATTGAGTCACCGTGTCCTGCACCCAGAGGGTGTGAAAGACACCAGACTCTCTCTGCATGTGAGGATCTCTCTCTCTCTCTCACACACACACACACACACACACACACACACACACACACACACACACACACACACACACACACTGAGAGAATACGCAGAGCGAGGCAATTAGTAGTAGCATTGCTGTGGCTGCCAATGTTCTGAACTCAGCCTGTTTGCCCTGACAGCCAAGCAGATCATCTGTTCACATTCTGGCTTCATGGGTCCTTCATGTGTGTGTGTGTGTGTGTGTGTGTGTCCAAGGTATTCTATGCAGGTTCGTTTAAAGCATTCTCTCCTCTCTGTGTTTGAGGTGTGTTTTCATGTCTGCGTGAGGCCGTGGCGTGGAGTCAAACTCATCATGTGTCTCTGAGGCAGAGAGTCAGAGCTGCTGTGGGTTAAACGGGAGGAGGAGGATTAAAGAGGGAGATCCAGCGAAAAAGATGGAGAGATTACTGGAATGAAATATTGAGAATAAAAGGTGGAGGAGTCGAGCACACAAAAAGATGGAGGACAATATTAGAGACGCAGGGGGAAGGAGAGAGGCCCGGGGGGGTGGGGTGGGGCTTACCAAGTCAAAGTGTGAACACTACGGTGAGATGAAAGTAAGGACGAGTGATAATTGTGTGTGAGTGAGATAATGACAAAATGAAAATTGAGGAGGTGCAGGACAAAGTGAAGAAATAAACTGTGAGATTAATAAGAATAAAGAAAATGTAAAATGAGGAGAGGAGAAACATGACGACCATGACGACGATTTAAACATTTACAGAGCAACTGCTACTGAATCATTTTTGACAACAGACAAAAAGAAATAAATAAAATGTGCTTCTAACAACTATGTTTTAATTATAGCTTAATGATCTGAGGAAAACATCGAATTGCAAATTTTCCAACCAATATTATAATTGCGATTTAAACTGCGATGA
The DNA here is from genome assembly GCF_002260705.1 of Seriola dumerili. Classification (NCBI taxonomy): domain Eukaryota; kingdom Metazoa; phylum Chordata; class Actinopteri; order Carangiformes; family Carangidae; genus Seriola; species Seriola dumerili. The sequence continues at coordinate 967,978 of NW_019175055.1, read as the reverse complement.
CCACAATCTGTCTGTGGACGGCAAGAAGTCCCAACTGTCTCACCAGCTCACACATTTAACGTCATAGAATTTACAGAGTAAATGTGCCATCGAACTCATCACTATAGGCAATGAAATCAGCTGCCACTTGCTACAGCTCGTTAAGATACTGTTAATTATGTCGTAATCAAAACAATATAAAAATGACTTTTTTGTTCAGAACATAAACAGCATGTATACGTTCAACTAACAGACTGATCCTATCTGTAAAGTCTTTTGTGTTTGTCTTGTTATGAACCAGGGACTTTTAAATCCTACACACACTGGCTTTAATATCAGTTGATCTCTTTCAACTAAATCTGAACATTGGAGCCTTCACAGGTGTAGGATGTATGAGCACTAATGTGACCTCCACTTGATATATATATGTAGAAGCTGAGGGGCTGAATGGACTGGTCATCATAATGAAGATGTATCTGACTGCACCTCTACATCCTGTACACTTCCTCCTACACTGTAGTTTCCATTCAGAGTTCACAAAGCCAGAGAGCGAAGCCCGTCACACTGATGTCACTGTGGACTGGATATCACAAATGAAAGATCAAGATGATCAGTTATAATAAGAAAAAAAAGAAAAAAAAATCCATCTCTGGCAATTAGATGTTCAGCGGCAAGTAAATGTAAAGTGCTCCCCCCCACACACACCCACCCACCCACAATAATCACAGAGGAGCTGTAACCTTCAAGGTGTGATTATCATAGGACACCAGCATTAACAGAAACACAGTGTAATTTCAAAGAAACCAATTTAATCTCACTTTTCAAAGCTTTATGTCACTTAGTTTTGACTGTGGAGCATGAAAATTAGTTACATTTACCTCTTTTCAATGTAAAGACAGAGAGAATTCATACAGCAATAATAAAAGGTTGGGCTGCTAAAATATAATACAGCTCAGAAACCCTGAATCATATTGTTTTGAAACGACGAGGTACTAACTGCTCTGTGTGAAGGAGGGCTGCAGAAATGAGGTCTGACTGAGCCAGGACCAGCTGCCAAACACAGCTCTGCCAGCAACAAAATGAAACATGGCCTCACCTCCGGTCCACGGACTACAAGACCACCTGGGTCAACAGACCACGAGCACGACCCTGAAACACCATGCGAGAAATCATCATCAACAAGGGCGAACAAACTCAGCTGCTCGCCCAAATGTTGGCTATAAATACCACAAGATCCTTAGCATTCTGCACCGCGGCGAACCGAGGGTGTCAAGAATCAATAATTTATGCGAAGCAAGAGAAAGTTGTCAGATCCAACAATGCCTACAGACAGAGCTGGAGCGAACGGCTTGTTTACAGAGCCATTTCAGAGAAGGATGCCATTGATTAATCAGCATTTGACAGCCATGTTGAGGAGGAGAGAAAAAATTCTGTTGAACAGGGAAAAATCACTTTAGGACTGAAACAAGTGTATTTTTATAACAGCAGCAGTCGGAGAGACACAGTGAGTGTATTTGTGAATTTTGCAGCAGCACCAGAGTCGTGATGAATCGCAGGGCGACTGCCAACAGCGGTGGCACGGCTTCACACGGCGTTTTTCTATCTCACTTCTTTATGCACAATCCTGGATGGCCATCAGATGGATATCTACGTATGTTGTGCTCAACAAGCAGCCAAGGCACTAATGACTGCTGCTTTTCAACCCCCCTTTACAGTGTGTGTGTGTGCGTGTGTGTGTGTGTGTGTGTGTGTGTGTGTGTGTGTGTGTGTGTACGGGACATTTACTGCAAACTGAAAGCTGCATTAATTGGTTTTTTTCCAGCCACTTGGGATAAGTGGAACAAGAACTTCTGACTTGCCGGTGAACTTATTGGCAAAAACGTTGCTAATTTACACATTCAGCCGATAATCAAGCGACGTCACACGGAGCGGAGTTTCTGGGTATTGACTTCAACTAATATTCAAATGTGTACATTTCAAGTGTCGTAAACTATTTACAGCAGTTTCTGGTACCATGTTCATCAGTTTATGATTTGAGGCGTTTATGTGTAAGACTCCTTCAGACTGGAATAACATCATCCCACATGTTTAAATTGAGTGTGTCAGGTGATTTGATTTGATTTCTCTATACAAAACAAATTTAATAAATAGAATAAATTAATACATTTCATGTATACACATTATATTAGTTTTGCACACGTGTTCACGGCCTCTCTATGGCCATCTAGTGGTTGTGTTCACCATCGTACGTGTTTGTGTAAACTTGAAGCTAACAGAGGCTAAAAAAGCTAATTTCCATTTAAAGCATTAAATTATATTTGTATTAAAAAATAAAAAATACCTGCAGCTATAATCAGGGATGAGCAGCAGCTGGTAGTGACCAGTGTTGGCTCGTGTTTGCAGATGTCATTTCTATTCCACTTGCTGCCGTTCGTCTCCTGCTGACGACGTGAATTCAAAGTGCTGTCATGCTCTAAATGCCACCTGTGGCCACATCGCTGCTTCTGCACACTCCTGCTTTAAATTACAGCTTTTTTAAATTTCCAATGTTTTTCTGTCTCATACTAAAGTTAATTGCTCCTTTTGGGAAAATGCAGTTGAACTTTAACCATCGACCTTATGAAATATGACATGAGAATCTACTAATGTGCCGAGGGAGTAGTCGCAGGAATATCGTGGAAATTCAAAGAGAGGAAATATATTTTCTTTTTATATGAATGCAGCCTGTTTGGCGGACCTGACGTTTTGGGAGTTACAGGTTGATGAAAGACTCTGTACGTGAAGAGAGGTATATCCAGGTAAGCACCACCGTCCTCTAATGTCTTCCCCTAAGAGCTGCCCAGTATGACCACAGGCATCTCTTGTTAGCCACTGGGAGCTGCCCACTCGCACACTTCCACCGCCTTTGCTGCTTAATCAAAATGAGGGTCGATTTGTGGAGTTCATGGGTGCAGCACTCCCACAGCTCCCAGCCCCTGTTGGTTCAATTTAAAATGAGTCGACAATACAGACTGTGGCTCATTTTGGCCCAGAGAGCTCACAGTGAAACAGAGCTGATCTGTCTCCTCCTCCGCTCTGTGACTCCATGTTACTGTGTGTGTGTGTGCGTGTGCGTGTGTGTGTGTGAGTGTGTGTGTGTGTCCCTGGCCTCATACTGAGCGAGAGTAGCATCTATCACAACTCCCCGTCTCTACTGGCACTTCCACTCAGGCTGAGGGATGAAGGTAACGCCCTGTAGCTTAGCTCAGCCAGGACGAACGAACACACACACACATATACACACACACACATACATACACACACACACACACACACACACACGGCTGCACAACACACACAGAAACACACACTGCTGGTGTGTGTTACATATGCTTGATGTTGGTATTTTTACTAAGAATAGGATATGAGTTAGTCATCCTTGCCCAGCTCTGATATGATGGATGGATGATTATGCTGCAGTTAAATTTATTGTAGAATTGATCAGCTGCCTGTGGGAAGCCTCTCACATGCTAATGATGCTAATGTGACATTCAATCTGATTTGATGCAAATAGAAATGATTATCATCAATATTACTTCTTTTCCTCTGGGTTTCTGTGGTGATTCACATTTTCCATGACTGACACACGGGCTTTTTGTTTGTCTTTCACCAAGAATAACGATTTCAACAGACACACACCCACACACTTCCATTTTCCCTTTTGCCAAGCCAGCTGCATACATATTCAGTAAAACTGTGGAGTGTTTTCATGGACCCAGTCTTCGGGATCTCATACTGATTTAGTGAAAACTAGAATGACCTCCCCGTGGTGGTGTGACTACATCCCTGTTTACCCAGAGTCAAATGAAATATGAACCATCTGTGTGAAATTTTGTCATAATTTCTGTGTGAGTAATGGCCAAAAGGTGTTTTGTGACCTTTGACCTTTGACCACCACAATCTAATCGTGGTCAAAGGTCAAAGTCGGTCCTTCAGTCCTTGAGAACGTTTTTACCAGATGAAGAAATTCCCTCAAGGCGCTACGGAGAGATTGTGTTTACAAAGCCAAAAGGGCGTTTTGTGAGGTCACCGTCACTTTGACCTTTGACCTTTGACCTTTTGACCACCAAAGTCTAATCAGTTCAACCTTGAGTCGTAGCGAATGTTTTTGCCAAATTTGAAGAAGTTCCTTCAAGGCGTTACTGAGATAATGAGACAGAAAACCTGAAAACATGTTGTTGTTTTTTTCCTGAGCTTCTTTTACAGGCTGGTCTCCAATCTGTGTTGACAAACCAGACACAGCGTCTATGATGTGTGTGTAAAGAGCAGGGGAGGGGCACTGCTGCGGAGTCTTCCTGCTCCTGTCATCCCGCCAGAATCCGTCCAGGTTCGGCTGAGATCCGGATAAACATTCGCTTGTTGCTGTCTTCGCTCAGGTGAGAGAAGAAAAGAAAAATGCTTCATTACTGGGTCAAGGCCCCGAAAGTCCTTCTCTGTGTGTGTGTGTGTGTGTGTCTGTGTGTGTGTGTGTGTGTGTGTGTGTGTGTGTGTGTGCAGACCACACAGCATGCATGTTGTATTTTTCTTTCTGCCACTGATCTGCACTGTAGTTTGCACACTGTACTTTTTCTGTCACATTTACACCTAAACAAGAGACATTTGTTGACACTTGTTTCTCGATGTAGCAGGCGGCTATTTTCAGCAAAAACAAAGAGTTTGATAAACCCACTGTACGCCGCACGCCCAGTTTAAAACTGGCAGACACACACAGAGTCGGCGTCAAGCTGGAGAAGAACGTCGTACAGTTTGCAGCTAAATATTATTCTAAGGAGGTTGTAGACCCAGAACAAATGAGATTGAATACTGGATTTATCAAGTTGACAGAAACACAAGATGTGCAAATAAACAACTGTTAGTCAGCCATAAAGACTCTATAGGGTGATAATGTGTTGTGGTTGCTGCTTGTTCTTGCTGCTCCCAAGTGGCCAGAAAGAGAAAGAATCCATTACTGCAGCTTTGAATGACAGATGACGAACAGGTGACTGAATATCTATAGATCACAGTGACACACAGGTGAGACGGAGCTGAGCCAGGAGCCTGTGTGAACCTGCTCACCGCAGGCTTTCATCAGAGGTGCGACGACAGAAGTCGTCTGAACCTGTACGGACGCTTGGACGGAGCTTCAGACGGAAGCTGTTCGTCACAGTGCACTAGCTTGTCTCTGGTCTGAGGGTTTAGGGTTTAGTGGGATTGTACGGTGGAGTAGGTGACATGGCGTCTTACCCCGGGGCCTTGAGGAGAATCTGGAGGAGAAGCTGCAGGAATCTGTCTCTGACCTGAAAAACACAAACAAGACGGAAGAAGATGAAGAGATAAACACGATCGGTGTGTCCACTCTGTAACTTCCCGCCTCTCAATCAAAACAATAACAAAAGACGGCGTTGGGTGACGTCACGAGATAGCGCGGGATCATGGGAGTTGTTGTCTTGTTGTTGTTTGGTTTCCTTCAGCGTCAGCGCTTCAGGAAATCAAACAGACCCGGTGATTATAACTGAATGAAGCAGTTTGACATTTAAAGTCAGAGTTTGAGCGACGCTGTACGGAGGACAGAGACTGAGGGAAGATTGATGCTAACCTTCGTTCTGACTGTTTCTCTGAACCAGACGTTCAGCAGGTTTTTACCAGCAGCTGAATGATGCGTCTTCCTCTCCACAACAAACACACCAGGAGATTAAAACCAGTGGAAACACTGAACAAAACAGTTTCACTTACGACTAAAATCATCTGGTTCAAATAACCAGCTGCAAACCACCGAGGTGTAAAAAATGTCTGTGGCTTAAAGCTGGATAAAAGTCAGTGTTGAGCTTCTGTCAGACAAACACAAACACACTGACACGTGATCGTAGAGGATATGATGTCACTGACCAGTGACCAATGAAACGTCACCATGATTAAAATCACAGATTTCTCTGGTTCGAGAACTGATGGAAACATTTGTGACGATGTCAGAACACAAGTCAACAACATACAGAACACAGGCCGAGTTGTGTTTAGACGTTTTAATGTGGAGAAGTTACAGATTATAACTTTAAAAGCAAGTATCAAATTTGCCAAAAGGTTTAAAATATTTCACGACAGTATCTTCCAGCACAGTTCGTTTCAAGAATAAAATCGACTTAAATCCTGAATTAGAGAGTGAATGATGCAGTTTAAACATCATAGTCTGTATTTAGGTTCTTCAGAAGAAAAGCACCGACTCCTGATCAGAAGATGTGCACATAAAACACAAGTCTAGTCATTTTTAGATTTACAGATTAAAACTTTATGTGTCGAAGTAACTGCAGTTCGATGTTTAACCGGCTCAGTTAACAACATCATAATATCTTCGACGCTCTGCACACCTAGCTAGACATGTGATGGGAGCTGATAGTAAAATGTCATCTTTTCTTATTGCCTTGCTGTTGATTGGATTTGGAGTCAGGTGTCACGCTGAGGTGTAAAGAACGAGCCGTCACTGTGCGCCCTGAATGACTCCAGCAGAGTAAATAAGTCCACTGAACGCCGGGATACCACGACTGTTTAGAATCGGTACAAAAATCTATCCAATTTCACAGAGATCAGGAGGCGGCGCTGGATTTAGATGTCACACTGAGTTTTTAAGTCTAACAATGCTGCCTGAGTTTTTTGGTTGGTAGCCATGGTAATACTGAAATGAAAGGCTTTCCAGTATCTCTTTGTCCTCCTCTCCCACTCCTCCTCGCTCCCTGTGCTGGGCTTGACTGGCCTTTTGGAAATTGCTTCAGTTGCCTGGGGTGTCTCACTGTAGCTCCCATCTGTTCCCACTACACGAACGCAGAGTGGACACGGCGCGGGACTGCCTGGCTCTGTGTCACAAATGTACCCCCCCCCCCCCAACCTCCACCCACCCCACCGCCCCACCCCTCCTGACAAGCGCATTTGGTTTTTTGGGGCTTTCTATTTGCACGTCTTGCAACGATGGAAACGTGTGTTTCACCTCATTAGCTGGATGGACGTGCAACTGGGGGGGGCATTTAAATATGCAAAGATGATGCATCATCAAAATGTATTAATGAGCATCTGTGTCAAAACATCATATTTTCCTCCTCTCGGCTCGTCAGTGGAAACAGAGCGTGATGTGCGATGGTCACGTGAACAACGAGGGATCCTGTCACTAAATTATAGACGAGAGGAATGAAAACGCGTGGACTTGAGTTTCCGCTCGTCTGACTGGAGGTCGTCTCGATGTCCATCATGAATAACTCAGAGGTTTGTCCTGAGAATGTGTGTCTGCCTTCTTTCTAACAAAACGAATGATTCAGTGGTTGTGAAAACGCAGCGGGAGATTTCCCAGTTAATAAACCTACAAAAATGCATCAAAAAACATGATTTACATATTTCAGACCGGCCATGAATTTCATATTTGTCGAACTAAACTATCTGCAATTGAAAGCAGGACACTTACAGGCATATCCACGCGCCCACACACACACACACACACACACGCACACGCACACACTCAATCCTGGAAACACAAAGTCAAGCATGATTATGATGCTGAAATCAAAGAATGACAGAGATTCATGATATCATTCTCCTCTGAACACTAGCCCAAATCATTCAGGCTTCTTGGGCGATCCTCTGAGGACACTTGAGCACTGATTAAAATGTCATTAATAGACTTTGCCAAAAGGCTTCTCTACACACCCGTGAAGTAGGCCCTGATCAACACTATTCTTCTCTCCCAAGATAAGTTAACAGCATCATTAGGAGGGAAATCATCGAGTATACGACCAGGGTCCACTCAAGTTCTCTCTGCTGTCACTGGGATTGAGTGGCTGTGTGCGGTGTTTACTACACTTCTAATCAATTCACTCAAAGACACGGGGAAAATCAGCAGCCTGGGTTTACAATAAGAGATGCAGACGGTGGCACATCATTTATCTTCGGCTGTGTGCGGGATGTGGAATATCTAATCAGAACTTTGTTTCAGAGGGACGCCTCTTTAAAGCTCAGGGTTCAGGACGGGAGTTATTTTTTTTCTCGGGATGTGGAGGAGCGGTCACGCTTAATTGGGAACGATGGAGTAAAAAAGCTTTGGGGGAAAGAAATTCAGCAGCTTAAACTGATAACCCCCTTTAAAAATACGTGGTCGTACGCCTCCGCCAACCAGTCAAGCTGCAGTTTACACCCGTGTCTGTCCAGACTCATGTAACACATGGAGGAAAACTTAATAAAAAGTGTAGCTTCTATATTTGTCTGACGGATCTGACGGAGAACAAAGTTGTAGCCGATGTTTCAAATACGGACTCTGGATGCTTCACACACATCTTCCTCCCAGCAGCACAGGAGAATCTAAACAGTCACCACAGTGTGAAGGCGGGGTACTCGAGATTAGTGCCGACCGATTCAGTATCCGACCAGGTGTGAGAAACACAATCTCCCCTCTCTGTTCCTGAGTCATGGCGTTTGTGTGAAATTCAGTCACAGTTAGCGAATGAATTCTTGACATATATGGCTGGCTAGCTGGAGCGCAGTGACCCCTGGTGGTCAGCGGAGGAAGTCCCAGAGGTCAGATTATTGCTGGTATTATTAGATGCGCTTACTAGCGTTTTCAAATGGAGCTTGCTCAGACGTCATCACGTCACATGACCTCAGCACAGTTGGTTGTTTATGGGGGTCATCCTCGTATCGGACGATCTAATCCGTCTTTAACTCGGGTGATTGGAACGTTTTATCACAGATAATGTCTGTTCCCAAAGTCGAGAATCGATCTCTCCGCTCAAAATGTAAAAATACAGCATTCGTTCTGACTATATTTATTACATCAGAACCTTTTGCCAAGAGGCAGAAACAGAACAAAGAACTGCACATACAGTAAGAAATGAGCGATGGATTAAAACCACCAACTTAAAGGCTATTTTTGGTTCACTACAACTTGGCTCTCATTAGGTTTGGCCATCATTTCAATTGCTAATAATAACATTGTATTCAGCAGATGAATTACTGAGGTTGTGAGACACTGCATCTCCCACCAGCAAGACTTTAAAAGCCTCATGTTAACTCAAGCTTGTAAAACGTCTGTGACAGTTTACCGTTTGGACTTCACTTTGACAGAGATACTGAATAATATCTGAGACTAATACGACCTAAAAATAAAGTATTAGTATTTACCTCTAAAAGCACATTTTAGTCAGAATCCACAGGATGTAAATTCTGGTTGTGAGTTATTTTCTCTTTTAGAAGAGACGTTAGCACGAGGCTGCAGAGGAAGGCTTGTTCTACATCAAGAGACCCTAATGGACAGCCAAAATCTTCTCCCAGCACTTTGAGTTTATCCCTTTATTCCCCTCAGACCCATCATGGAGTGTGCTAATCATGCAGAGAGCAGGTGGTGCCATTGAGATAACACTGCAGAGGTGGGGGCTGCATTATATGCAGAGGACAGGCTAGTTGCTCAGAACTTCGGCTGATTACACCTGGGTGTTGCCGCACACTTGAGATACACTTATAAAACAATTAGCGGGAACAGACCACACACACTTTCTGGTCCAACATACAAACCTTTGTGGTAGACAAACAGAATTTGAGTCCTTTTTTTAAAGCTGGTAAGACTCGGAGGAAAACTCTTCATATTAGGCTCATATTTACCCTGTGAGGGCGATGAAGGCGATCTCCTCTGCCGTGACGCGTTTTCCTGCTTCGTCCTGAGAGATGCCTTTGGGCTGGACGCCTTCCCCTCCAGACCGGATGACAGCCGAAACGTTATCGTATCTTTCACCTTGGAGACAGGTTTTCAGACGTTTCAGGGAGACACAAAAACAGTGGGAGAATGAGAGGTTAAGGTTCTGGACGGAGGGACGCAGTTGGATTGGATGAGACACAGTAGCAGACACAAGCAGGAGACGTGACGGTGACGTGTGGTTATTTTTCAAACTGTCTGAGTGGTTTGCAACCTTTACATTTTTTGATACTGTCTCTAAAGTGATGCGACTTGGAGACAATGGATGTAAACTGCAGTGAAGTGTTCCAGGGCAGAGCTTCAGAGGAAAGAGTAATCAGGTTCTGTATGACGCACTTGGATTAAAGCACCACATCATGCCAAAAAACAATAGCGATAAAGATTTCTGTCTTCAGGGAAACATGTGCTGAAAGCGCCTTGTCTCAACACCTCCCAGCGTATTCTTTACATCTTGCTGCTCTGTGCTCTTGCGTTACCTGAGCTGTGCCTGGAGCTGAGAGCGGCGCTGAGCTCTGAGTCTTGGCAGACGTCTCTGTGCCGTAGACCATGACTCCATGAGGGTTTGGCTTTGCACCTCCTTGCAGAACGAGCTGCAGCTCTTCCCCCTTCCAGTCAGCCGGCTCCCGGAACGGGCACCAAATCCCCCAACGGAGGCACTGCAAGAAGGCTGCTCTGGACGAGGAGGTGACTGACAGCTGCGAGATGGAAAGGACACAAGGACAGAGGACATGATGAATATTGATTTCATACATGGAAACTACCGTTTTATGTTTATCCATTGAGAATAATCTTTGTGGAAGCAACATTAAAGTCATGTTTTCTTCCACAATGTTGCTCAAATATTTACCACTGGCTTCCCTGATTTTATTCACCCTGTCACAGCAACTCATTTTTTATTACAATGAGCACATATGGACAGAAGAACGCTTCCTTTAATGAGCATTTTTCACCCAAAGCAAATTTACATCCAATGATAAGACAAGACAATAAGACAATAAGAATATGCAACTAAAATGGCAGAAAAACAGGCAATAAAACAAACAAATGGATGTGCCACTGGAATAATTACAGACTTTTGCAGTGTTTAATTAATCATAAACATTTAATAATAAACCGATGAATTTAATATGGGCCGACTAGAAAATTGGTTTTGCATTAATAAACTCAAAGTGAAAAACAATTTAAACCATCATTTGGTTCATAAAATGAATTGTAAAACGATGTCAGACTGCAGCTCACACTGACTCTGTGCGTCCGCAGGTTTGAAGCTGACTTGTGAAATCTCTTTGGAACGTGATGAAAATATGGATCACCAGGGGAAAAGTGGATCATTTCTGCAACTGCAAAATTCTCCTTTCAAACCTACAGAGAGTGAGTGTTTTATTTTGGAAAAAGAGATAGAGCAGATTCAGTGGCTACGCTTCTCCTTTAAGTTATTTTTTATTTTTCCATACTGTTCCCTTCATATGGAAACACAGCTGGTGCCACGCAGCAACAGGGAAGCTGCTGCCGACAGCTGCTCACAGCAACAGTTAGCAGCCTGATGAAGAGCTACCAGCAGACAGGAGATCAGCAGTTGGTCCGACTCTGCACAGTTCAGGTTAAACATGGAAACAACATATTGATAAAATATCCAAGTCAGTAGCAATTCTGTATAAATCTGGGGAAATAAGCCTTGTACATAATTTACTGTTCAATTACACTTCCTGTTCTAACTTATTGTACGGGAAGTGTCGACCTTTAAAATGAGTATAATGCTACAGTCTTTGTTAATAAGGCTGGTGACTATGATCACACTGATCAATCGTTTCTACATTCTCATGCCGTATCATTTAATGATTCTGTATGTTATTATAAAATACAAAGTACAAAAGGGTTTTTGATCTGAGAGCTGTTTGTAAGTTCACTGTACAAAAGCTTTAAAAAGGGATTAAAGGCAGATGTATTTCTATTGTTGGGGCTCAATTATGGAACAATGCTAATATAGATTTAATATAATAATATACATTTGTTCTTTTGGTTTTCAAAGAAGTGCTTTACAGAGATATTTATGAAGGTGTGAATAATTTCCTTTTCCTTATGCTGGGTGTCTTAAATTGATAAGAATGTAGGCAGGTCTGAGTCACGACTTAATACATAGAATACATTTTATTTTCTGTCTATATTGTTTAATATAACTGTATTATGTGTGATGACTGAAAAAAAAAAATGCAAGAAAATATATATTACCGACGTGCAAACTTAAATGATCAATTACAGGCACGCAATAAATTATTTGAATAATTTAAAAAGCAATCAGAAAATAAGTCACATTTATTGTGAAAGTGCTCTGCAGTTCTATACAGTCGAACCCTCAGAGACCCAAACACACAGTTCAGGAGGAACTTTGTTATGTCTGAAGGTGATTTACAATCTGTTCCACTGCGTCTCTACTTCAGCCGTCCCAGTTAAAAAGCCCTTTGCTTTAAATCATCCACGGGGGACCCGCAGGTTCTGCTGAATCGATTAATAAGCCGGTCAGCCTCCGACGATCGTAATCAATCACAGGTAGAACAGAGCAGAGAACACACTGAGCCCGAAGTCCACATCGCTTCAGGACAAAGTGGAGCCCGTTATGGTTCGCTCGATGCTTGCAGTTCCCCCGAGTACATTTCTTTTTACATGTAATACCATAATCCAGTACTACAGGTCATCATTCACACAGGTGTCGTCTGTATTCTGAATCTCGTGCGCTGTTATGGGAAACAGGAAGTGCCTGCAGTGGTATTGAAGTGGTACCACTGCAATTTTGATCATCAACCGTTCCGCACTGCTCTTAAAAGGAGATTGTCACGGCTGTAAAATAATAATAATACTGATAAACTGTGTCTGGTTCCTCAAATCCTGAGTCTGACTGAGGTTTGTATCCTCGCTGCAGGCGCCCAGCGGGACGCCAACGTCAGTACAACTCTGTTGAATGTAGGTTGTGACATCAGGCGACCAACACTCAATGTCAGGACGTCGTCTAATGTCTGGGAAACGTCTCCTAAACATCACAACCTCAGTTATCCAACGCTGGAGTTTGACGTCAACACGACTTTCATTTCTACCCAAAAACCGAAAAGAGTCCGACATCTTTCTGACATTAGTTGACGTCCGGCGCTGCTGGGCTGTGAGATCCAGTCTTGAGATGCAGTGCTGAACTTTATGGTCTGTCTCGGCCTGAGACGGCGGCAGCAGCAAAAAGAGTCGTCACTTAACTGAATAATGAACAAGAAGAGATTTCCAGTGAGCTCCACCAGGACTACAGCTGATGAAAATGACTTTTCTCTATTGATTAATTTGATCTTGTTGCCACAGATGGACAGCTTCATACTGATGTACTGTAGTTCACCGGGCAGCGCTGCAGCAGCCGTTCCCCCTCAGAGAGTGAAAACTGTCAAGGTATATGACGTTACATGTGACAACTGTAGGGAAGATAACTGGTGGAACAGCGAGGAGCGTGGACAGGACACTGGATGAAGACAACAGCAGCTGTCTGAGGACACCGGACAAAACCGGACAAAACCACCGGACAAAACCACCGGACAAAACCAGGTCAAAGTACTGGACCAAACGGTCCAATGTATCGACAGCTGGGGTGTCTCCATGACGACTGAGCAAACTCCATCCACTGAGGAAGACTCTGAGATGTAGTTGAAAGATGGTTAGTGGATCTGGTGAGATTTATTTTTGTTTGCGGCACACAAGGATCGCAGAGCACTGAGAAACAGGGGTGCAGCTTCTTGATCCACGGATTCATATATCTGTTCTGTGAGGTGAGACGAGGGACGGTCACTGAGGTCTGCAAACTTTTGGGGAAAACAAAAAACAAACAGGTTTGTTGTCCAGATCCGAAAACCAGCGTTCATAAAACTCACATCAAAAATCATCTGCGTAGAGTTGAGAAACCCACACTGACGACATGAAACACACAGCGGCCTCCGGTGTTAAAGTCACATCCATCTGTGGCCTTATTACATCACATCCTCCTGTCAGACAAGAGGTCCTTGTCAGGTAAACAAAAAAAAAACCAAAAAAACACAGACCACTTCTGAACAAACAATCAATGCTGCCTTTGTTTTTCAGCTGAGGGTTCGTTTTTTCAAAATGTCAAATTATCATGCGTTATGCAAAATAACCCTCCAACCGTCCGGCTACCCTGCGAACAAAAGCCCAAAGTCAAGTGTTCAGAGAGGTTAATGGAGCTGACATTCTGAGCGCTGCAGCTAATGGTACACCGCAGCACAGAGTAAGAGAGCTGAAGGTGTAAAGGTTAAGGACGTGTCAGCCAAATCAGAATACTCTTTTCTTTTTTTTTTATAACGAACAGATATAAACCCACAAATGTTTTAAACTTGCACGGCTGCCATTTTCCTCTGCCATTATTTGAACATGTTCAGTCTGTCCGTCTGGACTCCACACAAACAGGAGACCTCGTCAAACGTCTTATTATGTGCTGTACATCTGAAGAAGACCTCTCCAGAGCTTCACACTTCTTTCAGGCGCCCCCCCCTTGTGCAGATCAATATTCCATTCCTCTTGAAGAGGGAGTTTGTTTCAGACCATAATTTTACCCCCAAGTAGCAGAGACATTAACAGCTATTTCTTTGAATTGTAACTCCAGAAATATACGGCAGCCATAAAACAGACAGCAGTATGTTCCCCCCTGAGGCATCGCCTGTCTTTCCATCTCATGGGGTTGAATTAATAAGATGCTTTATAGGAAACATTCAATCAAACAAGTCTATTTTCAAAGTGATGATTTTATTCAATTTTCTTTAATTATTTGAAGCAACACGTCTGTGCTCCTGCAGAACACCAGGGTCTAGCACATGACCCAACACTCACTTCTTGTATTATTCAATGAATATATTCAGTGGCAGCAGCAAAGCAGGCTGAGCTGTGAGACAGCGGAAGAGACAAGGGACCAATCAGGAGCCTTTTCTACAGGGGACGTAAACAGCCTTGGAAAGACTTTTATCTATCCAACGCTCAACGCTCATCGCTCACTCTCAGTCCTCCAGTCGCAGAAAACCCAGAACGACTGTGTGTTGAAAGCTGCGAACAAGGATGAGAGGGAGGAAGAAGAAGCTGCGAGGCAAAACACCCATCGAGACTCAACATGTGTCGCCACAACATCGTCCCTCCACAGACACGTGACATGAACATCCACCGCTGGAATCAAACAATTAATAACTTATTAACGGCAAAAAAAAAATGGAAGATCTTTCAAGGCAAATTTCTCAAACCTGAGGTTGTGTGATAAGAACAAACAGCTAGAGAAGAATTCCCTTTGAGGCAGAGAGCTGGTGGGGACATGAATCAGGATTTCAGCGCGGTGGTTTTAAAGTACTTTGGAACGGTGTGATCTACATATGAAGTGCATAAAGAGCTGACAGCTCGGGCTGGCAAACAATAGGACTGGAAGGATAGGAGGGAAATCTCAAAGAGACTCTTTGGTCGTGGTTTTGAGTAAACAAACATGGATAATATTTTCATTCAAAGCCGGGCTGAGAAATTCACATTATGCATGTAATCCTTGTACATAAACAGTCCGCAGCGTGTGGAGGCATACACGAGCTTAAGGAGAATAATATGCGGCTCCTTGATTATGTGGCGGCGGAGATCGGTGTTACGTCAACAGGAGGGTGTAGGTGGTGTAATGGCATTGTGATGAGGACAAAGCGCCGTAGGAGGGAGCGGGCAGATGTGCGTGCGTGCGTTGAAGGGCCTCCGGTGAGAGGAAAAGTTGCCTCGGGGTCAGACGCATCGACTCATTCTGAGAACCACAGCGACTCGGCGAGTCTTAATCAATGGCGAAGCCTGCTGGTGACAGCCAGAAGACATCAAATCAATGATATTATATTCCAGTGCAAATAAAGTATGACTTTCTGCACTCGCACTGTTTTGGGCAGGAAACAATTGAATTAATTAGTGAATGTGGCGTTTGAATGAGAAGCTGCTTTTAGAGCTGTTTGCGGCGGCGTCGGTCATCGTGTCAGACAAGGCAGAGTGATCAATAGCCAGTTTCCCCAAAGTGTTATTACGCTGTTGATTTGAGTGTTAAAGGCTATATATAAAATAAGAGCCATTAACTTGAACTCAGGGAGCAGCAGAGCTCTTGTTTCAATAGTGAAAAAATAGAAACAGCGGCCTCGGGCAAAAACAAGGAAGCAACAAACTTTTTCATAAAGTTGTACTGAAAACAATAACAGGCGATGTCACTGCACACATAATTGCTCCAACTGGCAAAGCATTTTCTAAGGGAAGAATCCATCAACCTTGTTTAGAAGTATGAAATATAACGCTGCAGCATTTTCAGACAAATAAAAAAAATAGTGTCTTTTTCAAACATACTACGGCATGGAAACAAAGATCTCATGTCTGTAACCTGGAGCAAGAAAAGTAATCATCAAACTTTTTTGGGGGGGACACTGAGGACTGGAGAGGAGAAAAAAAAAGGGGGGGGGGGGTTGGATTATCAAAAGGTGACAGACGGCGAGTTTTGCACATCAAAGAGAGCTGAAACTGCATTTCCCAGCAGATGAGAAGAACTGGAAGCTGCAGAGATGCAACCAGTCCGATTCACCAGCACGATGAACTTCCTCTTCTCACACACGAGTGTAAATACACCACTAATTTTAGAAACAGTGCTGCTATTTCTGTGCTGGTTTAAATTTTCCTGATAGGTGTAAATATATATATATATATATATATAATATAAAGCCAAGTTTGTGTAAAAGCTGAAATGAAGCAGTTTGCAGGAAGAGAGTTTTGGAGAAGCTCAAAGAAAACGGGAAGACATTCAGCAACTCAGGGCTTTCTAGAGTACAGCAGGAATTAATCCTAAATTAGGGGGATGTGAGCATTGATGGGAGACGGAGTCTGACAGTTATTACTGTTACTGCAGTCTGTTGGGCTGCTCGTGTCATTATTTCAGCCAGGACCCTGTGACAGGCGCCGGCCCACAGCTCCCGCTACTTATTCTCCACAATGAGAAGCCCTGGAGGAAGTGAGGGAACATGCACAGAGATCATTAACTTAAGAGCAGTAAACCACTCACATTTTCATCCATCTGCACAAGTAGTCCAAATGAACCCAGCAGGCGGCCGAGCTCCATCCAGCTCGCCGAGGCCAAATAAGGCTGGGAAAGAATCGCGCGCCCGGTCTCGGGTCGCAGCTTTGACGGCGAATTTTCTAATCAGGAGTTGGTGCTTTTTTCTCCTGAAGAACCTGATCATTAAGTACGGTGTGTGATGTTTAAACTGCATTAACAAATCATTTACTCTCTAATTCAGGATTTAAGACTGGAGGCGAAACAGACTGTAGTGGGAGACACTGCAGTGAGATATTTTAAACCTTTTGGCAAATTTGAAACTTGCTTTAAAAAATCATTTATTACAAAGACCAAATAAAGTTTTTAATCAGCTGTTTAATCATCAGGTTTTACAGATGTTAACGTCTCTTGGTTTTTCCACCACTTCAGAATATCTCAACAAATATTGATTTGGGATTGCCCTGAAATTTCTTTAGCAGAGTTTGACAGACCCGAGACGATCCTAATTTCTTCGGTGTTCCCGTGACTTTTCCTTCCTGCGCCATCAGCAGCTTGACATTTTAAACACACAGCCGCTTAAAAATGCCATGAAATTTCATAGAGACATCTGTTCCACTCAGGATTTATAGTAATAACTTCGGGGGGCCCTTAAACACTTCCTCTGGAGCCATTATCAGGTCAGAATGTCACTCTGCCCGGTGCTTCTGGTTATTACCAAATACCCACAAAAACACTAACTCCCGTCAGCCTGAGCTGTCCTTTGTATTTATTGCTAATTAACAGTTTTTAAAAGTGTTGGCATGGCAACACACCAAACCAAGCTCCAGAACATGTTAACATGACAAATACGACCATTTTTTAATTTACTTCACCACAACTGAGGATCAGAAACAAACTTTGAGGAGCCACTATCGCAGCGGATGATTGTCGTCTGGTTTAAGGCAGATTCACCTTTATTGATACACGTTATTAAAGTCTGAGTGCGAGAAACAGCATCAGTAATTTGCTCATTTAAAATAATAGGGATTCATTTGACTGGGAGCGGTGATATAAAGTACCTGAGATGATTATCAATCCTTCATCAGAGCGACAGATCACACGAACCTCCTCAGAGGAAAATTAAAATCACATGACGATGGAGATAATGATGATGTGAGAGATGAAGAAACGACTGCCGGATCACTCAGGAAAGTAAATGACATTAGCTGCACATGGGAGTTGTACAGCAGCAACTTTTCTCCTGTCGACATAATATCTCATCCTGACGTTCTCAAATTAATCTCGTGGTGTTGCTTTCATCTTCTGCGCACCAAAACAGTTTTTACAAAACATCAAAGCTCTGTCAAACGTGGAGTGTGCAGGTATTTATCTGGTCCGCACATGCAATCCCATTTGACATTTGGCAAATACAGAAAGCAGCATCCACATGGAACCGACGTTTGGCCCAAACAATTTAACTTTACTTTATATTTAGTCAAAGAAAAACAAGAAGAAAGGTGAGCGGCTGTTGGAAGTCATACACACATTCGTCTGAATAAATACATAAAGAAATACATAAATGGGAAATTAAAGACGTAAGTGTTCATGTAGATTGTGTCTGATTTGAAATTAAACCTGTTAAATCGAATCATTTTACAGCAATGAAGTGGAGACTGGGGGGCAGAGAGGACTGCTGCGTTACCAACAGGCACAAATACACGTGTTTCAGTCAAATGTCTTTTTTATTACCAAACAGAAAAAGCATGAAGGAAGCATCATCACTGGGCCGAGATACTGAGAATTTGTTGTCACTGTTACTGTTGGAGTCTGAATCACACATTAAAGTTATAATCTGTAACTTTTCCCACATTAAAACGTCTAAACACAACTCGACCTGTGTTCAGTATGTTGTTGAGTTGTGTTCTTACAAAAATTAAAATTTAAAAACGGCACGTGTCATTTGGTTGCCGGTCAGTGACATCATATCCTCTACGATCACGTGTCAGTTGTGTTTGTGTTTGTCTGACAGAAGCTCAACATCGACTTTTATCTGGTTTTAAGCCACAGACACTTTTTACACCTTAGCATTAAGGTTAGCATCAATTTCCTGAACCACTGACGCTGAAGGCATCCAAACAACAACTCCCATGATGCAACGCTATTCTATGACGTCACCCAACGCCGTCTTCTGTTATTGTTTTGATTGAGAGAAGGAGTTACTTAATGTAAGTTTAAGTCTTGTTTCCATCACAGACATTAAAAGAAGACGAGTCTGTGTATCTGCTGTAGCTGCACGTGTTCTACAGCTGTATGTTGAAACTGATGTTTCTGCAGCTGCTCGGGGCTCGAATGGCTCCGAGACGAAAAATCATTCAAGTCCGGGGCCAAAGATCCTCCACACTGAAGCGGGGTCTCGGTCTGAGGTGGTCGTCCACATGGCAGCCATTAGATGTGCAAACATCATCGCCGCTGCCTCCCTCGCTGCCAGGCCGACGCATTCATCTGGAGAAAGATGGCACTGCTGGCAGGCACTGACAGGGTAAGACTCACTCTGGGCCTATCGTAGGGGGGAGATTGATGCACATCTCAGTGGGGGGAGAGCTGACATTCATTTTAATTAGGCGGGAAAAATATTGTCTCTGCGGCGTGTAGCCTCCCTTGCCTTAGCCTCAACTCCTCTTCTTGTTGTGAGAAAGGAAAAAAAGGGGCCTCCAGGGAGGAGTGACCTCCACAAATCAGCTAAATATAACAGTTCTCCATCCTGATGACATTACTGCGCTTAAGATGTTTGATTAACATTTAATTAACATTTGTATGACATTTCAGATCAGGACCAAACCAAAAAATATTACTGGTTTCTGAGGTCCGCGCCGGTGGGAGGAGTCTGTGTTCACCTCACGTAATGTGAGTAGTCAGGGAAACGAAAGATCAAGGGAGGGGCTGAGAGGTTTGGGGGTATACGGTATAAAGATCGTAAAGACGACATTTTAATGAGCATGTGATTGGGAAAATATTCACAAGATGCTTTTCATTCAGCAAACATCATTACAGCCTGCAGGGGCCCACAACAACCACACACACACACACACACACACACGCAACCTGCACACACAGAACCAGCCACTTGAGGGACGTCACAGCAAAAACACACAACAATCTATAGCCCATGTACCTGTTGGTGAGCCAATTAAAATCCAAACAAGAGTCTCTGTGGCACAGAGGAGCCACCGTTCACCGTCCCCTGTAATAAACCCAGCCACCGGTCACGTCGCTGCGCCACATACTGTTTATCTTCTCCCACCCCCCGGCGGCGGCGGCGACATCTGAGACAGAGCAAGTAATAAACACATAATTCAGAGGCTGATGTTTGTTATGTATCTCAACTAATGGAAAGCTTGTCCAACACCAAAACACACAACACAGGCCCCACACAAGGGCCACCGGCCCCGAGCCACCGGCCCAGAGTCAACAACACGTTTGTATTTGGGAATTTGAATCTACGAAACACTTTGGTTAACAAACTGAAAATACAAACTATCCCCGATAAATCCAACCCATGTCTTGTTTATCTAAGGAAGTGAGCGGAGCAGACAAACCTTTATGTGAGATTTAGAGTTCGATCTCACATCTAACTGAAACACAAGAACATGCTGTTCCTGTCTGTGTTCACTTCCTCTCTGTTGTGGATCCATCAGCTGGTGAACATGAAGCTTTAGCCTCACTGTTTCAGCCGCTACATCTTCACAGGGTTTTAGTTTTAAAAAGAACCAAATCAGCTGGTAACCTTAAAAAAAGTCGAACTTCTCGCATCGGCTTACAAACTAAAGTGAGCTTGATTAGCAAGCTACAGCTAATTAGTGACAGCTGTCATTTCAGAGCAAACAATCGCAAACAGTCGCCAGCCGGAAATGAGAATCCTGCTTTTGTCTTCCACTGTCTGAAACAAGGCGGCGAGGACTTTATCCAGCAGTCATTGGTGGACACATGTCACCGGGGGGGTTAAATAGACTTTCAGCTGCAAGAATCATCTGTCACACACGGTCCTAGGGGGGCACACCACCCCCACCCTTCAGCGATTACACTGGCTCCCCCTGTGAAATACCACATTTATTTTAAAACTCTCCTGTACCTGTCCAACCTTCTCCATCACTACGTTCCTCTGATGCCCGACTACTCCGTGCTCCCCCCTCCACACTGTGCACCACAGGTGCCTTTACTGTAGCCGGCCCTAAACTCCGCCCCCTCCCCCAGACTGCACCAGAGCACATCTGTTGCTTCTTTCAGGTCAAAACTCAAAACTCACTTGTTTAGGCCGACCCTTCCCTGGTATATGTATATATATGTTTATATCTGTGTATACTGTGTATATTTAATTCTTTATCTTGTTTCTAATAGTTTTTATTTGCTTTATAAAGGTGCTTACAATTAAAATGTATTATTATATTATGTGAATGAAGTGATAAAAATGGAACCACATGTTACTGTCGTGAACAAATGTGGCTGGAAATAAACATTAAGGAGGGCTGGAACTGTCAGTGCATGATAAACTCACCATAATGTACATTTCCATGGCACCACTTCACTACTGAGTCACATAATGCTCACCACTACGCTTCTTTCAGCTTTGACTATGCTGTTTATATAAGGCCTATCACTGAGTCTCTGTTTGAAAAATGACAGAATGTGAAAAAAATAAGCTTAATCCATGAAATGGTAAAACGAGTGCACGTACAAAGAAGTAAAAACTGGTGGGATCCGGCAAATATCAAGAGATAAGAACAAAATCCATGAGAGGGAAGGTTTGTGGAAAAGACTTATTAAGGCTTTTTAAACAAATATAACACAATACTCCATTAAAAATTTTATTGTTTTTTAAAATCATTTTCAGGTAGAAAACAGTGTGGTTGGTGATTTGCTTGCACTGTTAGACGTGTAACGTGTTTTCCAGCTCTGGAACAGTTTACTGCCACATGTCTGACCTTTATCTGATATCTGCAGCAGGATGTCTCCGGCACCGGCAGCTCTTTGTCCACTAACTCTTCAGAGTGGTGTTGAAAATGCGATGATCAGTCTGTTATATGGAAATGTTCCTCCGGCGGCCGGGTTTCGTTTTGTGGTTTCATATCAAACCTCAGACAGAAAACAAAGCTGTTCTGTAGGTGACAACCACCGTCTCCGACTCTTTCTTTGAGCCTCATATAGTGTCTGAAAAACGGGCTAGCTGCCAAACCTGGCGCCGCGTGTGCAAATATCCGGATGAGAGCTTAGTGCAGGGCGAAAAACAGTAAGTATGTTTAAAGGTCGCGCGATAATGGTTACACTTCCTCAGACGCTCGGTAATCGACTGTGCCATTCAGCGAGCCCGGTCGGGGTCAAGGGTGACGCGGCGCGAAAATGTGACGCGGGTGACACATTCATTACTGGTTGTGCGCCGGCCCAGTTACTCAGACGGAGAACCCATTTCACAACATGACACGTATCAAAACTGTCAACATCCTTTTTCAGCAGCAACACGAGTTTGCTGTCTCACAGCAGCTTGGGAGAGTCGCCAATTACTGTTCCGAGGATGTGATTCCAGTCTGACAGTCTCTCAGAAGCGTAACGGCGGTTAGTGAGAGGATGCAACCAAGTATCTCCTCCCTAACACGTCCCTCTCTTCCCCTCCGTCTATCCATCTATCTGCTCTGCTTCCATTCTTCTGAGACTGCGACCTACTGGAAGTCACTCACTCGTGTCGGTGCTTTGGATGACTGCAGCTGTCACGCCTCCCGACAAATTGTTTCCTGGCAAAAGGACAACGACGCGTGGGCCAGCACTGCCTCCTGCCCCGGTTTCCCCCCGGACCAGCCCCCTCCATTAGCAAAGAGTTAGTGCTTGTCAGCAGAAGAAGGTAGGCAACAACAAGCCCCATCATCTCGCATTAAGGCGTTCGTAACTGTATTACGCGGCTCAGCTGACGAGCAGCGCCGAGCTAACGGCAGCGTGTCGCCGATGAAGTTACAGCACAAATAAATTGGCGCTGACAGATCACAATTAGGAGAGTTGTCATCGCCTCACGTCAGCTGTCAGTGACCCGAGTGTTCTCAAGTGAGTGAATCACGCAGTGTGGAAGGTGTCCTCAGTGGATGACTGACTGCACGATGCTCTACGTTGTACTCCATTTCTTTCACTGCTCAAATTAATGAGTTTGTCAAGGAGCCAAGAGACGAGCGACGAAAAAGGTTCAAATAGTTTACAAGTGTTTGCATCAATCCTCTGTGAGAGGCCTGTGACACGGCTCATGTCTGCGCTGCTGGTAAATGGAAGAGAAAATCAATCAATTATACGACTAGTTTATTGGTTTATGATTTTGTTTGTTCTTGTAACATCCTATCGTGAAAATAAAACTGTCACAACATCAGATCGTGTCTTATTTTTTTTTTGGCTGCATCCACTCAGTAACGTTATGACACAAATATATTTGAGGTCTTTGTGTGACGGACATTTCTGCCGCTTAATCGTGGCGTCGGCGTGTCGGACTGAGCTTCTCTCGTGAGTTAGCTGAACGCTCCTTCGCTTGAAGACGAGTCTCAGGAACACGGCGACTGACAGACTGAGTGGATTTGCACTGACCAACGTCCATCATGATTTTGGAAATGACGTTCTGCAGGAGTTTGATGCGACGTTCAGATGCAGGATGAACTTGTTATAAGTAGGAATACTACTTTCATTTTATTGTCTCATTTGGCTTTTGTTTGTTCATTGTAGCAGCTTGGGTTTGTCTTGTTGTTGCGTATTGTTATTACTGTCTTTTTGTCTAAATGTTCTTATGATGATGATGATGATGCTAAATGAGGGAATCTGTTGTCTGCCTAAAACTCTGTTTACTCACAAAGACGGAGAAACATTCATATTCTTTTTGTCAGACGCTGCATCTGTTTTGTACATCTCAGTTATTGTGGAAGTGAGCGGACACACAAGCCTGTTTTCCATTGTCACCATCAGCCTTGAGTGGTTGGAGACATGCTCTGTTTGAATATCTCTAATTCTGACTTCTCCATTCTTCCAATGGAAACAATGGTAAGAGGAATAAAGCGATTTCCGTCCATGTAGCATTGGCGAGGTTCTCCAACAATGCCTCCGCAGCCGCCATTGTGTGCGACTGTTGCATACAGCTGCAGTGTTCCTATTGTCATTAAATGATCACGTGTAAACCAGCAGTTACATCTCAAACATCATGGAACCGTCAGAAAGGGAATGAGTCGAGTTTCGATAAAACAAAAAGTGCAAAGAGATGAATGAAACTTTGGTGTGAATGAAACCTACTGAGAGTTTTCTGCTGAGTCTCCAGAATAATGGAGATGCTGATCCTGTAAGGAGATGTTGCTGTCGAGTTTTTAAACGTCACTTTTCATTGCTGTGAGATGGAATTGCGTTCAAGTCCATTGTTTTGAGGAGGAGGCGTAAATCTCAGGACTATATCTAAACAATCTGCACTGATATTAAATATAAATGTTTTTTTTTTTTAGTCTACAGAGGAAAATAATCAATGTTGTGTGAAGGGCAGCATCACACTGTAATATTATATCCTCATATTCAATTAATGCCAGGTTTCATACCACGAATCAATACAGTACGTGAACGAGCAATTACAGTAATAATATGGTGGGAGATGCAGGGAATTAAGGCTACCGTCATCTTAATATTTTGGGGCGTCGTAATTACTGAGCGAAGCAGCGAGCGGAGCAACTAATTGCAACTCTCGAACATACGTTCACCCTGCCTTTCTTTTTCCTCCATGGCTTCTTCTTCTTCAGGTTTTCGTCTTCAACAGGCAGCAGAGTGATGTGGAAGTGTGGACACGGTAGGATAGAGTTTCCCTGTGTGCAGCCCACCGAGGCATGAGCACCGAGAGGGATGCTGGGTAATACAATGGAGGCCTTGATGAGGACGGGGAAAGAGACTGAGAGAATGAAAGAGAATGAAACAGTAAAACGGCAAAAGAAGGCGGGAAGAAGAAAAGGGGAAAGACAGGAAGTGGACACGGTTTATTTGACTGCCGGAAAAACTTTGATTATTTGATGTTGGTGGAACCCAGACCCTCTCTGAGAACAGCCTATCAGACAAATTCCCAGTTCCTCTCCTCTCCCCAGCCTCCTTCATTTAAATTGTTATCTCCATCCGTCTGACTGCTGCTGAGGAGCATGAAAGAAGTCCGCTCAAAGGCTCAGAGAGAGAGAGAGAGAGAGAGAGAGAGAGAGAGAGAGAGAGTGTGTGGTGCAGATAGAGCGACCCAATCATGACTAAAATCAAAAATACCAAAGAGGACAAATGACGACACTGCATGATTTTCTTTCTTCACAACCAAAGGCAATGAGGGCAGTGCAATTTTGTAAAAAGGAGGCCATCCGCGGTCTTTGTCTTACAGTGAGGAGCAGACGGTCTCCTCGGCACAGCGAGGATGAGACAGAGACGGCGGTCTCGCAGCACCCGGCGATTGCCTCTGTGTTGCAGCGGTAATGTTTTGAGAGAGAAGGGATTACAACAAAATTGTTTTACTCTTTCTCACCCACCTTAGCCCCCTCAGAACACATCAGAGGACATCATTGTATTTAATCAGAGGAAGGCACAACAGGAAAAGCAGGCTGCGCCCCTCCAAACACAGAGGACGCTCCCTCCCTCAAGTTGCACTTACGCAGCACCATCTAGTGGCGGAGTTCACAGTCTGAGGCAGAGCAACACGGGAAATGATGGAGAAATGATGGAAAACAGGTTCAGTAGTCCATTATACGGGACTCTCTGTGGTCCACTCACGGCTGAATCCACACACAAGTCAGAGTGCTGCAGGCGTTTGTTTGTGCCCTCAGCTTCAGGCTGAACTACAGAGTCATTTGTTATTATTATTATTATTATTATTATTATTGATTCCTACCATGTTACTCAGCAGGACCTCGAGGTATATTCTATTCTATAGTCATGTTATTGTCATTGTCATTTATTTATACTATTCTATTATCCCTACAGTTCTATAATATATCATATATATCTTTTTCACATTTATCATATATATTACATTTTACTATACCTCCTTTCATTGCTTCACTCTGAACTGAAACTTCAAAACATCCTGTTTATTTAGATTCTGTTTCATCTGACACTTCAGTTCCTTTCATCGCTTCAGTTTCAGGTAAAGTTTATTATTCTTTAATATTATATGTCCCTATATCGAGATATATGTTAAATAAAAGGAGATGTATTATTATTATCACATATATACATCCTCTGTATATATGAAGATATAAGTTTATAACATTTATGAAATACCTGTAGTAAAATTTGTACATGTGCTTATATTAAAAACATCTATATGATGGATTTTATCTGGTATAACATGTAGCAGGATATGTGTTAACAACATATATTTAATTTATATATGCTAATTTATTAAAACAACATACATATCAAGAGTCTGTATGCTTATATATATTTTTCTGATTCATTTCTTATAAATTCCAGCCTTTGGGATGGGTATATATGGACATAACATATGTCTACAATATGAGCATACATACATATTTGTATGGGCTAAACATATGTCAGTATATGAAATTGTTCCAATTTCTAATAGTTTTAATATATAATTTTTATGTACATATATAAAACATATATTTCATATATGGAAATTCAATATATTTACATATATTACATTTGTATATGAGACAGTGAAACTATTTCAAATAACTTGTGTAACTCGTACTATTTGCTTTTAAATTGTGTTTTCTACTCAATTAAAGTCTCACGTGTCAGTATATTATATATTATTCAACCGTACATGTACAGATACAAATACATACGACACTCAGGAAGTCTTACACGTATGTTTCTGTCGCAGTTCATTCATTCTCTTCTCTCTCTCTCTCACTGCCTCTCCTGTCCATTTCACACCCTGCCGTGCCCTCCTGACCTGCAGTAACCCCGGCCTTCCCACCTTCCAGCCACCTGACTCTCACCTGTTCCCCACTCTGGATTTTGCCTTTTGCCTGGTTTATCTTTGTGTCTGTTGCTGACCATGACCTGAGCCCCGACTACTCCCACTGTTTGCCCTTCCCCTGCTTCTGCTTGCTGAGCCTTAATAAAGGTGAACTGCTGTGAACTTTTACCGCCGTCTCTGAGTCATGCTACTGAGTCCTCCTAAACCAGAGCTGTGACACACTGCATTAATCCACATTTCTGTACACTGGCCGAGGACACTGGACTGTATATAGCTCTCCGACTTGAGTTTATTGTATTTTTTTTCAACGCATTGTTTACTCTGCGTCTTGTACATCTTTGTAATTTTGATTTATAGTGTAGTTCTAACTTATGTTTTTCTTCTGCTCTGCTGTAGTCAATTCTGAATCTTTATCGAGCCTTTTCCTTCTGTTGCTGTAATACAATTTCTCACACCTAGAGTCAATTTCCAATACCATGATTTCTCATAAGAATACAGCCTCGCAAAACAAGCTGCATAGAATCTGCAGACACTGCTGTCAATAGCCATATTTAAAGCATTGACATGTTTAGTTTTTTGACTGAATGGCATTAGAAAATACACCAAGGTCAAAAGGCCAAAGTCTCTAGTGCATTTTCCAAAAATATAACTGAGTTATGAGTGGTGGTAAAAATTCAATTTAAAGCAACGCCATTGATTTTCTTGCAGGTTTAAGTACCAGCAGAGATCACAAGGGCCTGAAAAGTCTTGGAGGTTGTGGCAGCAATCAGACATGAACCTTCACATTTATGGTTCACGAGTGGTGTCAAGTGGTGTGAAGTGCTGTTGACAGTGTACAGCTGCCTGCCCTGAAGGCGCACCTTAGCTAAACACAGATATAACACCTCAAAAGCATCACATCTCTGCCAGCTGTGATAGAGTGCAGGAGTGTAGACTGTACAAAGTCCCATCCCGCTCAAGTTTTAGCAGTCAGCTGACTGCTGCTGCTGCTGCTAGTATCAAACCTTTATCAGTCAACACCCGAGACAGATCAGGCTCTGGATTAACACTCACAAATAACATATGCACACATCAGCACACACACACACACACACACACACTCCACTCCCACACACAGACAGAAATTACTCTCCACCTGCTAAATATCTCTCACCTCATCAAACAGTCATGCCAGAGAAGGCGAAGGTGGTGAAGTAGAGTGTGGTAGGAGATCTTTTTTTCTTTCTGTCACCCACACAACAGTTTTTGCCTTTGCTATTCTGGGATGATGACAGACATCAGTTTGACGGTTCTATCGGCTTTATTAGAAATTTTCAACCCGGGTGAACTTTTTTCAATAAAAGGCAAGAATCCCATTGGAGCATCAGTAAAATTCAAGGCAATCTGCGTCATACATTTCGAGATATCCTGCGTGCAAAGTGAATATTTTGGACTATAGGGCTGGTAGGTGTGATAGGAAAGTGTCCAAAATCGAAAGCATTCCTCCTCTGACCTAACTTTATGGCAGTCTGCCCATTTACATGTTCACATTTTCTGTGTACAAGTGGAAAGTTTGTTCCAACGGGGGCAAAAGAGGAAAAAAGGATCAGGGAGTCGTCAAAAACACGAGGCTCCATCCTCTGGGGAACATGAACTTCCACAGTTGATGTCAAGGATATAAGGTTAGTTTTCCTATTCCTTCTTTTTCCCTTGCAGAGACTGGCAGAGTGCAACAGAAACCTGAATCAAGCTCTGAACAATGGCTGAGACACATTTGCTCAGTTTCATGGCGCTGATAGACGGTGTAATAACACACACCATAAACTGGACCTGTGTGCTGCCTGTAAATGTAATGTTTTATTGTCTGTAGCCTGTTTATTAATCTCTTCCGCCACATACTACTTCAGCTTTACAACTTCCTTCTCCACAATGACAACCAGAATCTTTTTTTTATCGCTGTAAAAAACAGCTACTTCACAAAGAGTATGTCAAGTCAAGTTTTATATGTACAGCTCCAAATCACAACACAAGTTATATCCAGGCGCTTTTCATACAGAGCAGGTCTAGATCGTACTCTTCACAACATTGATTACAGAGACCCAACAATTCCCGGCATCAGCGAACACCTGGCGACAGTGGCGAGGAAAAACTTCCTTTTAAGAGGCAGAAACCTCGAGCAGAACCGGATTCAGGGAGGGCGGCCATCTGCCTCGACCGGCTGGGTTGGAGAGAGACGGATTTGTGATGTGACGACCTTATTCCTTTTGAGTTTACAGTACATCAGAGTAAAACGCTAGTCAAACACGAGAACAGCAAACACTCTGTATATTCTCATAATTCATTTCCAAACTAACGACTGAAATAAATGGTCTCAATAAAAACATGCAGTCATGTAATTTTTAGCCACCAGAACCAGAAGAACCAGAAGCTGCAGTTCCTCTAATGGCCACTAGAGTCTGGCTCCAACAGTGAGTCAGTCCCCATAGACTCCCATGTTAAAATGTCCAACTTTACAGCAGAAATAAACATGTTTACAGCCTGGTACAAAAACTGTTTTGGTCTCTAGAGCTAATTTCCTCCTTCATGACACCTGTTTATATAACTCACCTGTTTACATTTTATTAAGGACTAAAGTTATGGAGGATTGAGGGGCGTGGCCTCTTTGAGTGACAGGTGGGTAAGTGTATGATTGACACAAACTGGCACTCACCGAAGTCTCAGCTACACATACGTCCCTCCTCTTTGACCATTTTTGGATTAGCTGGGAGTTAGGGGGCGGACTCAGATGCTGCCAAGATGGCGACAGTGAAGCAGCTCACTCTGAGCTTCAAAACCGCTCTTCAGAAACCTGTTGGTGATGTCACAGAGGCAACGTCCATACTAAGTTACAGTCTATGAGATAGACAGGAAATCCAGGGAGAGAGTAGCGGAAGGAGACGCAGCGAATGATCTGGGCAGCCGGGAGTCGACTTGAGGACTCGCTGCTCAGGGGATTTGAACTCTAACCATTCGGCCATCAGGTCGCTCACAATATATGTGATTCTGAGTGAAATGCATCAACTATTGCCTGAACTGACATAATGTCTGGGACAGACATTCATGTTCAGTTGTAACCAGTTCAGTGATCCTCTGACTTTTCATCTAGCGCCATCACCAGGTCAAGATTTCAATTTGTCCAATACTTTGTTTATGATCAAATAGATGCAAAATAAAATTAAGGCCATTCCCATCGACCTCAGCTGCTCACACAGTCATTAGCGATGCTGGAACTTTGACACAACACTAACAGCCTTGTTTTTTTTCCTGCATCTCTTTTTCTATTCTGAAAAGCCGCAAACTATCATAATTGAAACACAGAGACAAACAAACCATGAGCAGTGTTTACTACATCTTCCAGACAACAGGCGTACAATTCCTTGGTTGTGAAAGTCACACTGTTTGGTGATTATTCAGATCATGACACGTCAGGAAAAAGCTGGTGGTGTGGTCACATAAAAGTGAAAATGAAACAGTAAAGCAACAAAGATGGTGATGATAGTGAGCTATTTGTCACTTGAGCTGTGATGTTTCAAGCTCTTTTATAAAAACGCTGTTTTCCACCTAAACAATATATATATATATATATATATATCATGTGTCAACAGGAACAATCACTCTCATCCATGGTTAAAAGAAAAGGGGGGAAACTGTCCATTTACAACAGACTATGTCATGCTGTTGCTGAGATAGGAATGGGTGAATTAATACATAAATGCAAATGTAGCACGGCGCTCCGATGACCGAGTGGCTGGTTGTTTATTCTGCTGCTTTTAATTGGTGATCTCGTGACCCCTGCTTGTATAAAAGACACGCAGTAACACAATGAGAGCCCAGCCTTGGCATGCATTAAGTGTTGAAGGCTCACCCACACACATAATCACCACAGTCTTTCTGTGGTATTCCACGCCATGAGCGGTTGTTGAGTGGTGCGGCTTGAATTCGGAAATTACTTCCCAGGGGACGTGTTGACTGTGTCGTCCTACAACAGGTGCCGGCTGCTGCTCTGTGTAACTCATATGGACAGAGGGAAGATATGATGGGACTCCAAATTGGGATTCAACTAATAACTAACAATATTTTATGGATTCATAAAGCTGAAGATTTGCGGTGTTGTTGTTATTTTTTATTTTAACCAATCACAGCAGCAAAAGCTTCTGCCTCTAAAAGACCTTTTACATCATTACACACAACTCTGAACTAATTAAAAATGTCTAGGAGAGATTTTATGTTATACATTATATGATGTATTTTATGTTCCTCAAAAAAAAAATAGGCAACTTAAATTCAATCCTCCTTTTAGAAATTAGCGCTGAACAAAAATGACCGACCATTGTTCCAGTTTTTGATTTCAGCCTATTGCATCGACAAATCAGCATAATGGCTCGGTCAACTTTAAATTACAGGCGGCCCAAAACACTGATTACATACTTTTCACCATCATCTATTACAGTCAGCTGCAAAGTGAGAGGAGATTACACGGGCTCTAACTGAACGTTGATGTGAATTAAAAAGAGACCTGCAAAAATCCTTAGACTGGGGGGCGGGGGGTTCAACCGAAAACTGTTGAGAACTAAAGAAAGCTTGTTGAGCTTTTTGTTTACTTATTCTTTTATCAGATGTTTCCTAATTTAAATCATAGCCTTACTAGTTTTCTTACTAGTTTTTATTTAGGGCAAAGTTCCGGCTGCTTGTGTTGACACAATATTAAACAGAGACACATTTCAGAAGCTTGACATATTTTGATAAAGGAATACAAAAAGGATTGTGTTCCTCAAAGTCAGGTACTGATTGAAAGTGGTACCTGACAGAGCCCGACCTCTGACTGGATATGTATTGTCTGATTTTTGATATAGATATTAACCTTTGACTGTTTGACTGTTTATAGATATATTGTTATATAAACATGTGAGTTATATAAACAGGTGTCATGGAGGAGGAAATTAGCTCTAGAGACCAAAACAGTTTTTGTACCAGGCTGTAAACATGTTATTTCTGCTGTAAAGTTGGACATTTTAACATGGGAGTCTATGGGGACTGACTCACTGTTGGAGCCAGACTCTAGTGGCCGTTAGAGGAACTGCAGCTTCTGGTTCTTCAGCATTGGCTTCATTTTTCGGCCTTGGTTGATGCTTGTAAAAAAAAAAATAATAGCAGCATCTTGCTGTGGGGTGCAAAAACAGAGAGCAACCTCAGAGCACATATTTAAATTCCCCACATTTCCCAGAAATCCTTTCAACATTCATGAAAATCGGTGCCTGTGCAGGCTGCATTTCAGCAGTGGCAGGATCCACATGTTTTTTTTAAAGAAATAAAAGCTGTGGAGTGAATGATATTACCCATCATCCATCACCAGGATGGCAACATTTCGAAGCTTGGCATCAAGTCAAGTCACGTTATTTATATGGCCGGAAATCACAAATTTGCCTCAGGCGACTTTCCAATCTGTAAACCCTCTGTCCTGAAACTGGGGTTTAAGTTTCCTGCAAGCAGAACATGAAGAGGTGGCGAGAGACAAGCAGCAACAGCAAAAGCCTGCGATCCCTGTCAGTTAAGACGACATGCTCCAAGACAAACCACATTTCAAGAGCGAGGTAAGATGCTGTCTCATTGAAAGACCCCCCCAAAAAATAAATAAATAAAGGGACAGATGAACCTCCACATTACCAAATAGAGTGTGTGTGAGTGTGTGTGTTCTTCTGCATCTCTCTTACCATAGTCTCTCGCCCAACCGGAGCAGAGAAGACGTACTCCAGCTGGAAGACAACTGCCAAAGCCTGATGATTGGTCATCTTGAGCTGCAGGCTGCTGCGAAGGCCCAACACCTGAGGGAGGGGCGACGCTGCAGAGCTGAGGAGAGAGTAAAGACACACACACACACACACACACACACACACACACACACACACACACACACAATGAAGGAGTGAAGGATGAGTGAAGGAGCTATGATGGGAAACACATATACAGATTACGAAAATGCTGACGGCCCCTGTCTGTGTTTTCATAGTTTTACTTGTTATTAAACGGAGGAGAAATCGATGTGTTGGAGGGTTTAGAAATCACTGGCTAAATGTTCCCTGGCAAACACCGGCCTCCTGCGTGAGCAGTGGAACAGCACTTCTCCGCATTCGTCATTCACAGTTTGCATACACCACAGGCGGGAGCATACTGTGGAGCGCCGGCGTGTCACGAGGTGGGGCCGAGCGCCTTTTTTCTTTTTTCGCTTCGCGGACTCTCTGGAGAAATGGAACAGGCGAGCACTTCAGATTTTTTTTTCTATTTTTTTCTCTCCCTCTTCCCCTGCTGTTGGAAGCACCAGGCATAACACAAGCAAGACAGACTGTCAGCTCTCACTGGCAGCACCAAAAAAAAAAAAAAACGGAACACATCATAATTATTGCCTTCACTGGTGTTATCAAACTAAAGCTCTTCCCTCTTGCATCAAAACAGGAAAATGCTTAACATACGATACGACGGAAGGAATTATTTGGATCATAATGACGATTATTGTTGTTCATATAATAGAGTAATTGAGCACAGATTGTCAGTTAGCATGTGATTGTGTTGATTATGCATTTGCATGTTTGTGCACTCTGTTCTTATAAGGAGACGCCGACGTAATCATCCACATAATCGCCACATCAGCTACTGTCTCATTTCAAGTAGCAAACACCATACATTCTGATTCAGACTCACACTGAGAAGAGGATCATCTTTCACCAGCCATTCAGTTTTTTTAATCTTTTTTTTTTTTTGCCTTTATTGATCAGACTGATCCTTTTATCCAAAAATCCTTTGCATCATTATTTCAAGAAACTCTGCAAAATGTCTCACCTGATCAAACTCACATAAACACCCTGACGCAGAGAGGAATATCACACCGTTATGCTTTGAACCACTCAGGTATCCTGCAGATAGTGCTGTCAGCACAAACACATCTCTTCACAGTCCTCATGGTGGACGTTATGAAGTAAAGACGAATTTAGAGCAAAGAGAACTATCAACAACGCCACGTTTAAACCTGGTATATGTCTGGACCGCCTCTGGTCAAATCCTGATTTTATAACCGTGACGTTGTCTGAAAAAATCACCAAACACAACAACAGATAAAAGACAAAGACTGAGCCGTGATTTCAGCTGGATTTACTGTAACATGATCACTCAGAGAGAAAGGTAGAAGAGACACAATATCTGTCTTTTTTTAAGTTATTTTTTGTGACTTTTGCCTTTATTACAGTCATAGAGAGAGAGAGAGAGAGAGAGAGAGAGAGAGAGAGAGAGGATGACACGCAGCAAAGGGCCACAGATCGGACTCGAACCCCGGCTGCCAGGATGTCACGTGCTCCACCAGGTGAACCACCGAGCTGACTTTATTCATCTTTCTTATTTAGTCTCTGACACACAGCACAGCCTCCATCTGGATCCACAATAGTTTAGTCTTTATTTACTTCAACTCCAGAACGTCACTGACTTTTATTAGAGGCAGGTCTTTATGTCTAACTCACAGTCGTTAGTACGAAGCCTCGTTAGCGATGACTTCTCTCTCTCTCTCTCCCTCCCTCCCTCTCTCCTGCTCTCTTTGCTCGCTGTGTCTCGTGTTTAGTTCTTCATCTGTCTCCTTTAGCGATAATGACACATGGAATCAAAGTAGTTTATCTGCTGTAACGGAGGCGAGGCTCAGTGTATTGGAAGTGCTCCTCCTCTTCCCTGCAGTTCCCGAGCAGCCGGGAAACCAGAGCGGCTCGGTAGACTGAGGCTGACCAGTGGTGGAAACATCATCAGTCAGTCAGTCAGTCACATTCACAATTATAGGGCTGGCCCCCGCTGTTGCAGTCCAGTCAAACATATGACTGTACAATATGAAAATGAGAAACAGCAGCACTTTAAAAATGCTAAATCTCCTAATTTCTGTCACAGCAGCCGAGAGCTTCCCCCAGATCTCTTTTCCTCACTACATCACTATATCATTCTGTAACTCTACCGAATGAGGAACTGTAATCTGTATCACAGCTCTGCTTGAACGGTTCCTTGTGATATATTTGCACAGACTCTCCTCATCACCCACAGGAAAAAGAACTGCAGTCAGAGGCGTGATAGACCTGCAGAGTGTCACCCAAACAGACACTAAACATTTTTTTTTAACCCAAAGCAGTTCTGCTCAGTGGCTCACTGATGCTCCCTGACAACTCATTAATTGAAACTGCTAGCTGTTGTTTACGTGCACCGCTCACAACGTGGTCAGAGGTTCGTTCCCTCACAACATTAATGATAACGAATACGTCCAGTGATTTAACGGGGTGCACTGGGGTGTTTGTGACAGCTGCTGTTAACTTAGAAAAAACAAAGTATGTGAGAGGATCTGATTGTTTTTTTACTCAGCACCTATTCATTAACAAAATGCAGCGCTGCCCCCCCCCCCCCAAGATCCCAAAACTGAAGACTTGAATTTGTGGATACCTCCCATGCAGAAATGTATTTCATATATGGAAAATTCAATATATGAAAGTATACTCATTATGTTGAATGGTTCTCATCCCTGTAATTAAAATCAGTAATGAATGTTAAAGGCAGGATGAAATTCAGCTTCAGGTAGCGGCACCTCTCCGACCTTTGCTTTTAACTGACACCCGAGTGTTTTACTGCTGATCTCAGGCCGACGCTGCTGACCTCACATCCGCAGAAAGGCTCGGACAAGATGAGCACTGAGTGTCATGGTGTCTCAATACAAAACCCAGGGGTAAAAGCAGCGTGACTCATATCTCCTTGATTGCTTATGAGGAGCTCCCACATGCACTGGAACGCACTGCCAGGCTGTTTTTATGAGGGTGGAAGCCTCAACGGCGCTGCTGTGTGAATTGTGAGGCTGGGGTTGGGTTAGGACACGGTTGCTCTTATCTCTCTGAGCAAGGTCACAAACAAAATAAAAACACAATGCATCTAATCCCACAAAACAACAAAAAGCAACAAATTATGTAAACATTTTATTATATTTTTATGTGTAATTATTATTATTATTAGTAGTAGTATTATTATGTGTATTTCTGGACGATTTCTTTTGACAGATGATAGTAGAGACACTGATCTGATGAAGCAGATCGGGTATTGGCATGACGCATCCACATTATGACTAAGAATGGATGTGTGCGCACAGCCTCATATTACCTCACATGTAGAAGGATGATTTCAATCAATTCCACACAGAGAGCTTTACAGATTTTAAATTTGGGAACATAATGTGGATCGGTACTCGGTATCGACCGGTTCCCTGAGTTTGGGGATCGCAACCAGAGTTGTGGAGAAAACTCAGATCAGTGGCTTCCTAAAAATATAGTCTTATTTAGTCTAGTGTGGTTAAATACCTGTAAGTGCGTCATGACTAGAAGCATTTAGTCCAGGTTAGTTCTTTAGTCCATATCAAGTCCATACCGTTTCCGACAATCAAACATCCGGCGCCATCGCAGCGTTTTGGACGTTCGATTGTGAAATGATTCACTTTCTCCAGACGTATGAAAATGAAACTCACAGCAACCTCGCTTTTTCGGAAAAATACAGTTTGTGCTGACTTTACTAGATAAACTTTCAGTCACCTGTCTGTCAGAGGAGGGACCTGCACCTGGAGAGGCTGATGAAAAAAATAAGCACTCGCAAAGATGTACAAAGATTTTTGCACATCTGTGGATTTCATCTGTCAACAGAATGATGTTCCAGCATCTCCTGCAGCCTACAGCAACAGCTCCACTGCAGACATATACACGTGTTTCCTCTGCTCACCTGTCTTTGACCAGGGTGCTCTGTCTGGAGGTGCTGTCTGCCCGCCCTCTGGCCCCCGAGGCTACCAGCTCCAGCACCACCACTTGGGGCTTGTCGAGGAAACACCAGCCATTGTGGACACCGACGTGGAGCCTCCTTTCCTGGATGACAACTGTCCTCAGCGTGCCCTCTGGTCCCGGCTGTTTCTGAGAATCAGAGCGAAGCAGAGAGGAGTTAACTCACGACCTCATCGCCATCCAAAACATCTGGGATGAACTGGACCGCCGACGGTGACCAGTGGCCGACCTCACTAATGCTCACAGGTTCCAAATTCTGGTGGAAAAGTCATATGAACGGGGGCGTCGTGTAGCGTAGTGGTTTAAGCAGGCGCCCCATGTGTAGAGGCTACAGTCCTCGCTGCAGTCGGCCCCGGTTCGAATCCCGCATCGGACGGCCTTTCACTGCATGTCATTCCCCCTCTCTCTGCCTCCCCGTTTCCTGTCACTCTCCACTGTGCTGTCCATTAAAGGCATAAAAGCCCAAAAAAATATACTTTAGAAAAGTCATATGAACGCTCGTGGTTTTGGCATTACATGTTCAACGGTCATACACTTGGGTGTCCACACGCTTTGTTTGGTTGTCCACATACTTTTGGCCATGTAGTGTTTCAAAGCACACGGCAGATGTCTTAAAATTCTCAAATGTCTTGAGAATCTTTACATCATATTTTAAAATACCATGTCATGATGGAAACAACGGAGGATTGCAGATTTGCTTTTAAATCCTGACGACCAAATAAAAAGAACCGTATTATAATTAATAAAACCAAAGCTTTTTAAAAATAATATTCATTAGTTTGTTTGAAAAACATCTCGAAAGTACTTAACAGAGAAAAGATAATCTATTCTAAATTAAAATCCCAACATACTCGTTATGTAACAATAAGGATGATGACACATCCTCAATTACAAAGACTCAGTGACAGCTTGTCCCAATTATCTCCTCGCACTAACCTCAGGTCATCCTGCACCCTGATGGGCTGGACCGACTGTCAGCAGTCAAGTCTCCCTCCTGCACCACACCACGCGACTGATTAGAAACCTTTTTACAGAGGTTTAAATATTTTGATTTACTCACATTGTTATGAATCTTTTTTTTATTTTTTAAACTGAATATGGTCAGCCATCAAATCCCCACTGAGAACTAATGTGTAGCGGTCTACAGAGTCCCTCTGACAAAACACAAACAACTTGTCCAGACCACAAGTTCAAACACCTTTGCTGTTTACTTGTGACCTTGCTGTGTTTGCTATCATAATGAATTTAATAAGCCACACATGAGGGGAATACAGAAGAGATCTGGCTGCCGACAAATTCACCACAGAAACTTCACCATGGAGAGGTTCAGGCGCTGGTATCACTGCAGCAGTTTACAGATCAAATGGTTGAATTTTGACCTGCCATACTTACCGTAGTTATGTGCACAACCTTTGCTGTTGGGCACTGGATTATTACCAGCTCAATTTTGGTTTTTCTTTCCTAATAAAGTTGGTTTAAAATCTGTCTTATCGCCCTTCCCTCCCATCAAAAGCAGGATTTTAAAAGCTAAAAAATTAGTATTACTAAACTGGAAGTCTCAGTGCTTGAAGAGGCGGCTCAACGAGATGCTTTCTATTGCTAAGATGGAAGCCAAGTTTGACAATGCTCAGTGAGACCTAACCACACGATCTATTAGCCTTGCTGCTATGTTGTATCTCTACTCTGTGTAAGCTCCGTCTTATTCTGTGTAATGTACTGATACTTTAACTTAAGTTTTGTTTTGTGTGGTTCTCCTGGTGGACGGGGACAGTCTAACTGTCTCACCTGTTTATCTTTTGATACCTTGCTCTTGGGAGTTTTGTATATCACTGTGTACTGGGTGATTCGTCTATTGTCTGTCCAGTGTTTATTGAGTGTGAGCATGTTCTAATATAAGACAATCTTAAATAAAAAAATTAGAAGACTCTGTCTGATGGTCTGTTTGTGTTTCCCGTCCTGTTGGACTTTGCTTCAACAGTGTCTCCGTTTTCCTTGATCTCAGCACTTAACAGAACAAACAACCATGTTGTAATGAGCTGGATTTATACTTTAACAGCATAAATGTCTTAGATTTTATGGACAACATGATTATTTTCTTTTTTCAAAATGTACTGTGAGTGCTGATTCACAAACACGTCAACGTGTCAGCAGGCGCCGGTGGAGGCTGGCGCCGCCACCCTGTAGCCGCCGCCGCTAACGCAGAGCTAACTGACGACTGACGACTGCTCGCCGATTGACTGTAAACTCTCTTTACCCCAAAGCGCAGAGCCGTGCTGAGCTTCGCCTCTCGTCCCACTCCTTCCCATTTGTTTCACTTCGCTCTCTTCCCTCGCTCCGTCACATCTCTCACTCCCACTCTCCCTTTCTTTCCCTCTCTTTTCTTGTCATTCTCTCTTTCTGTCCCTCTCGCTGCTTAAAGCCTTCTCCATATCCACCCACACACCTTCTCAATCAAATTAGCATATCAATTCAGCTTTGGCTTCTTTCTTTTCTTTTAAAACAGCAGGAGCAGGAGCAGCAGCCCAGCCTGCCTGGTTACTGTACAGCCTACATCACAGCACAGCTCGCTCTCCTCATGTTACATCTCTGCTCCGACCGACTCCTTCTCTCTGTCCGCTTGTTTATCCTCCTCTTGATATCGTGGCTCATCCTCTAACCTACGAGCTAACGGCCGGTATGTGCTCAGCCGTGGATCAGATTCCCTCCGCTCTCTCCCCTTAGAAAACAAAACCTCTCATCTCGTGCTCAGAAAAAAAAACAGTGTTGGTTTCACATTTGCACGATACTGGCGACTCAAGAACAGACATAATGAATACCCAGAAGGCCTTGCCTATAGAGTCTCGTGTGTTTCTGTCTTGTTTTTGGAAGCTTACTTTTTATTTACCTATAAGAGGACGTGGTGACTCATTAATGCAATGCTCTATGTATAGTTTGTTTTGATTCGTGTCAGCTCTCGTTTGGCTTTGGGAGTGTTACATAACCGTCTTCCAGCTGGATCACATGGGCTGAGGCGTCGTTCAATTAACGTTTGCCGCGCGAGTGCCAAGACTAAGATGTACCCTCACAGAGGAGCGTACATCACACGTTTCAACGCTGGGAATCAACCGCATGCACAGGGCATGCACCGTGACAGGCAGGATAATTACTAATTACCAGAGAAAATGATGAAAAACAAACAACATAACAACATACATTGAATCCCCGTGTGCGCGCTTGCACAGCAGCATCGATCTTTCTGACAACTTGCTGTTGTAGGAAACAGACACTAACGCGGTTTTAATCTCAGGACGTTTATTTACATATTCACATGAACTCGCTGCTTCGTGAGGCTGAATTCTCCCGACGTGACGTATATATTTAATTTGGTCTCAGGTCGCTCTCGTGAAAGAAGAAGTCTTGATCTCACTGAGACTTCCTCCGACCTGTGCAGCTGCGTCAGTCTCATTCATGCTTGTTGTCTTTGTTTGAAATGGATCCTGACTCTGGCATCTTCTTCTACTTGCAGTGTGATGCACTCATTACACAACCTTTTTTCATTTCTGCTTCTCCATTCATGCCGCACAGTTCTGTGCTTGTAATCTGTGTTTTTCTTTTCTGTCAAGTCTTTTAGTTAGTGATGAATTGATGCACCTGCACACTTTACTTCATTTTTTACTATTAGAGTCTAAACAATCATCAAACTTTGCTCATGCATCACGCTTGGTGTTTTATGGGTCAACAGAGTAGCCCCTGCCCTGTGAAGTTCAGTCGGCACATGTAATATGCCAAGACCTACAAAAAAAAAGACTGTATGGACCCTAAACCCAACAGGAAGTCAGCCATTTTGAATTCACTCTGCAATTGTGACCCAGTTTTTTGCGATTTAAAAAACGTGATTCTTTAACAAACTCCTTCTGGAGAATCAATCAGATCCACATCACATTTGGTCAGTCTCACCTTCAGCAACTTTGCGATGCTAAATTGTGAAGCTTTGAGAGTTTTTGTTGAAGGACCTGGCCGTGGCGGCGCGGCGAATTGCAGACGTCTACATGCCAATATCGCCCGCGTGGCGACAGGAAATGTCATGTTTTACAATTTGATCTCCTCCTAGCCAGTTGACAACACCAACCTCAAACTTCATGATGCCTCATTATGAGAAAATTGTGACTTTTTGTTGGCGCGGCGAATTTCGATGTTTCGCCATTAAACAGGAAGTTGTTATAGCTCAAATAAACAATGTCCCATCTGCTCCGAACTTTATATCTGACATCTGCGTGCCGATATGAAGTCATAGTGATTGCGCCGCCTACAGGAAACAGGAAGCAACCCTTTGATTTACATTTGATTTACAGGACTAGCTGCATTTCATACAGCTGGTGTAAATTAGCTGTATATTTTTCTTGCCTTTAAATTGACCTATCCAAAATAATAAAAAACTCTGCCTTTCAGTGAGTGGCACCAAGCAGCAGAAATATGACAGGATATCTGTAAATAACTGCTTTCAGTGACACCCGGATAATAATTATGACTGTGTCTTTTCCTGCACAGTCTGTCTGCAGCCAGTGCCGGGGTAGATGACAGGGAAATGGCTTTGTCTTTTGTTGGACAGGTCTGCCATGAAGTGCTTCAGACAGAGAATAAAAGACAGACAGGGAGAAAGTTGTTTATAGGAGAACATCAGTTAAAGTGTTGCTTTCTGTTCTCTGCATCCCTCTCCTCACTCCCCTCCTCTGAGTTTCTCTTTCATTTATTTCATTGCTCTTTTTTTCTCACTCTGTCAGTTTCTCTTTCTCTCTACCTCTCTTGCTCACTATCCTCTTTCTTCTGCCTCTCGCCTCTGTCTGCTGCCGTCACAGATTTCTTCCTCCCTCGCCTGAAATATGAATATTTTAGAGCTAAGAAGCTTAAAGGGAACAATGAAATGGCCCCCAAGTTAAATTATACTCCATTTCCAGAGTCACAGAAGAGGGACTTTTCTGAGTGATGAGCGCACCGGTGCCATGAGGGTGTGTCTTTCTCTTTCTCTCACACACACACACACACACAGACATACACACACACACACACACAGACATACACACACACACACACACAGACATACACACACACACACACACAGACATACACACACACACACACACAGACATACACACACACACACACACAGACATACACACACACACACACACAGACATACACACACACACACACACAGACATACACACACACACACACACAGACATACACACACACACACACACAGACATACACACACACACACACACAGACATACACACACACACACACACAGACATACACACACACACACACACACACACACACAGATATTGCTTCTAGAAATTGCTAAACTAGACAGCAGCAGTGCAGCCCATCAACATGGCCGCCTCAGAAATCATAATGCACACTTAGGTTAGAAAAAGTGGAATTTCCTCCAAAGCCAACTTGCCTAAATGCTGTTTGCATCATTAAAGGAAGGGGAAGGGGGAGGCAGAATGAAACTAATTTGCATGCTTTTGGAGGCAGTTTGTTTTAGAGCTTTGTTAACAGAGTAAACAAAAGCAGTGCGTTGTAAGAGAAGAGTCGGTGGTGGGGTTTTTTGTCTCCCAATTAGACGAGTCACTCTGGTGTGGGCGTTGTAAAAGGGAAACAAAACATTCTGCTTAACCATCCATTTCCTATTGGAAAAAACAAGAATATAAACTGAGGAAAAAAAAATGCATCTAAGCCAGTGCATCACTATTATCTGCGATGGCTCCTCTCACGGCTGTTAGTCTGCAGTGCATCGAGAGCAACACGGCCTCCAGGGCTCAACAGACATGTTTTCTTAAACTGCAAAACCCACGTTTCTAATGTGTCTGTGATCTCCAGGAAAAATGACCACGTTCCTTTGAAATCAGCAAGTCAAAGATAACTGTGGTGGAAAACATATCTTATCTTGGGGGGGGGGGGGGGGGGTGATATTTATATTTATTTTTGGAGGGTGTTTTTTTTTTCACCCCCCTCCCTCATTTGAATTTCATTCCAAAATAAAATGAGAAAAAACCTCTGAAGTGCAGAGGTGGAAGATTATTTCCTCACTTGAGTATTCACACCTGAAAATGGCATTATCATTGTCAAATATTAAAAACAAAGATTCTCTTAGATTCAATTTACCGGTTCAACTGAAATATTAGTAAGCAAGATTGATTTAGTTGGGGACACTGTCATTTGAATAAAATAGAACTGCTAAAGAGAAAGGAAGTAATTTAGCGTGAATTTAGAAATAATAGCAGTTGGGAGAGAAACGGAAAGCAGGCGACAGCTGCCTCATTGTGCCAGTCTGAGGGAAATGAGTGTAGATTTTCAGAGGAGGAAGAATTAGTTTGTGAAGGTTATTTCTTTGTGCTCAAAGGGCAGGAGATGAAGTGAGAGAGCAAGCTCTCTTTAATGGCTCCAACTGGGACTTATGAAGCTCAAGACAGCCACCGGGTCCTGACCCTGTAATCACTGGGCAGGGACTTCATAAACAGTCGTGACAAGGCTCAGTGGCACTGATCAATACCAGGGTCAGAAGTCCCAATATGGACGTCTGAAACCTGTCACCTACCGATATTGTGATGTATAATATTGTGTTTTGGACTGGTGATGATTTAGAATCAATTTAAAGATGTTACCGTAAAAGGGCCATAAAAATCCCCCCAAAATGTTTGTTTGTCCCAGAGATTGAATTTCAAAGTTGGATAAAACCTCTGGATCACTGTCAGCGCCAGAGGAAGTCGCAGGTTTGCTCGCAAAGAACAAGTTTGTACTATGAGTCATCGTCCCACCACACGGGAAGACAGAAGTGTGATAAGTAACTGTTCAGAATAGCTGCACTCAAAGGAAGGTGGGGTGA
Source organism: Seriola dumerili (assembly GCF_002260705.1). Lineage (NCBI taxonomy): Eukaryota > Metazoa > Chordata > Actinopteri > Carangiformes > Carangidae > Seriola > Seriola dumerili. The sequence continues at coordinate 924,514 of NW_019175055.1, read as the reverse complement.
AAAACCCCACTGCTATGAGAGGTGGAGGACGCGGCGATAGTGTAAATATGGGGATAACAACACATGCTCTCAGACGGTCTCTGCGGGAAGATATTCATAGAGCTGCGCTCGCTTGTAAAAACAAAAAGTGACAGAAGTCGTCGTCGGCGACGGCGTGTAAAAGATGAAAAGACATCGCTGCCTCCTTTCTCACTTCCGTCCATGTGCACTACTTTTTGCTGAAAAATCCCACAATACAGTGGTTCATGTGGCACTACGCTCAGTAATGGAGAAAGATGAGTTTAATTTCCCAGAAACAAAGTCTGCAACGTCTCAATTTATCACTTACTATGAAGGAAAGCGTTTAATGTTTATGTAACTCGTAATGAGAGAGCGAGGATGTTGACACCCTTCCTAACAGACGTTTCACCGGTTCTTTAAAGGACAGAAAAATCAGCTCAGAGGAGCATAAACAAATTCAATTGCACATGTCTGAGTTGAACCTGAATAACACACCTATTACGGGCCATTACCATCGCACTGAGAGGAAAGAGTCATCATGTTCATGTGAAAGAGGAGCGGCGCTGACCGAGCTGCCAAAGCCGAGTTCAGCTGAAATATATTATCAGCGAAATAATTTAAATAATGCTATGACTCATAGGCTAATTACATCTTTTCTTTCTTATCTTGACAGGATAATTAAATGTTCCCTCTCATTTCTGATTATCCACATTATCTCACATTATATTTGATTATCTGTTTGCCCAGTTTTATGTGGCTGCTTATTTATGCGCGAGCACACACAGACGCAAACACAAATGTGTGTGTGTCTGATGTCGCTCGAGCATGTGCACACAGGAAAACTGAGATCTGTCACAACCATAATTATTCCTAAAGTTGTTAGAAAACAAATTTTGGATTGAAATGTAGAAACGTCTAAACAGGAAGGGCGTCTATTTGTCTAAATATTATGGTTTTATTACACACAGATTTGTTGGGGACAGACACAGGCAGCAGTTAGCAGGGGAACAAATGAATCATTCAGTACTTTACATTTTTTATTATAAATATTTTCTTATTCGGTTTATTTTACGTATTTTAACGACCTCTATAAGTATTTACAGTGTATTTCACCTTTTAAACACTTTGTTATGTTGCAGTCTCATACTTACTGAAAGCCTTCATTTTTCCCTTCACTCTCAGTTCCCCATAATGACAACCCCAAAACAGAATACTGAAATCTTTGCAAATTTATTGAAAAGGAAAAAACTGAAACATCGCAGTGATTTAAGTCTTCAGACCCTTTAACTCAGGATCAGATCTGAGCCTCGACACGACCCTGTCTCTGAGCTCTGCGGGCAGTTCCTTCACCTCATGGCTTTTTGCTCTGATACGTAAAATATCAGACAGGTGTGTGCCTTTCCAAATCACGTCCAACCAGCTGAATTCACCACAGGTGGACTCCAACCAAGGTGACGAAACATCTCAAAGGTGATCAAGAGAAATGTGAAGAACCTGAGCTAAATTTCAGGTGTCATAGTCTGAATACTGTCAATATGCCTCCGACGCGATATCTCAGTGACACCTGGAGGGAACTTCCTCAAATTTGGCGCAAATGTCCACATGGACTCAAGGATGAACCGATGAGAGTTTTTTGGTCAAAGGTCAAAGGTCACTGTGACCCCACAAAAACCCACAAAAAAAAAATGTTTATAAGGATAAAATGAAGTGATGACATTTTATATGCAAAAGGTCAAAGGTCAACTTCACTGTGACATCATAATGCTCTGCAGAAACACCTCTGGTCATTATTCAGCGCTGTAACTGTAGGAGAGACTGTGACCATGTGTCCTGCCACTTGGCCGGTTGGTGGAGGGATACAACTGCGAGGCGGTGATTCTAGTTCCTTTTTCATAAATTCACTTTGCCATTATGGGCTATTGAGTGTAGATGGATGAGGGAAACGGATTTAAATGATTTCAGGCTGTAACATAACAAAATGTGAGATGTGAAGGTGTGTGAACACTTTCTGAATGCTGGTCACTTTTTCAGTTTTTCAGTCCATGTCATTCATTTTCTTCTTTTATTAAAAAAGAAAATCTGCTGGTAAATGCAGCTCTAATAGGCAGCTATAAAGGACTAGCTGTAAAGAAGCTAAAAACACCTGGGTTTGGTGCTTCACGGCTTTTACAAAGATGTTTTTTTTTACCATTAAGAGCCGTTAGCTATTCACCAGTAAGTTTTCATGTCAGTACTTTTGTGATACCAATGTGTAGGCTGTGTAAGGTAATAATAACTCTACAGATGGCAACTGTCATCTCAAGGGGTGGGTGTGTATGTGTGTGTGTGTGTGCGTGTGTGTGTGTGTGTGAGAGAGATAGAGAGAGAGAGTGTGAGAGAGAGAAAGCAGGTGAAATTATGTCCCACATGAGTTTTGTATAAGCCAATTACCGAGCGGGTTACACAACTCTGGCATGTTCCCTCTTTGAAAACCAGCAAAACAAAAGAAAAATCCTTCGCTCAGTTTTTGTGTCTCTCACACAGTCGTGGAGAAGATGCTAGTTAGCTGCTCGACGTCTCGTCATTTTCCATGTTTTGACCTACAGATACGACATCAGTCAGGACATTCACCTACACTACAGACCTGTGCTCGAACATATTCGTGTTTCACTTCTGGTCTGAATCCACTCTCATTTACATTCCTGATTTTTGCTGCATCTATGTCAAGACATGTATGTGTGTGTGTGTGTGTGTGTGTGTGTGTCTGTGTGTGTGTGTGTGTATGTCTGTGTGCTGCTGCTACCCACACAGTGGATGTTAGCACCCCCATATTGAGGGTGAGTCATCCATGGCAAGAAACAGTGGCAGCATCATTAGCATGCCACTCTCATCCTCCCACTCCCCTACTCCTTAACAGATTTTAACTGGCACAGCGCTGCCACCGATAAATCACTGTTGCCCTACTGCTGAAACACTCAGAAAATATTCAGTCAAACACACACTCACACTGCTGCCTTCCTATTTCCCTTCCTATTTCACACCACTTATCCCTGCAAGCATAACATATATATAACATGCCACTTTCATCCACTGCGAGAACATTGTGGAGGAAAGAAACCTCTGACGGTGGGTCCAGTCCAGCGACCAACACCAACGGGACTTGAACGTGCAACGTCATACCCCTTAAAGGATGAGGCTGGTGTTATTAGACTTTCTCAGTCCTCTCTGACTCTGAGGCACACAACCCCAAACCCATTTCTTCCTATTGAAGACATGACTCTTTAAAGGGCTCCGTAATTTCCTCGGGACAGCTGGCCAACCGTCACTCAAACAGGAGTAAATGGTTCCTTTTCTTAAGGTCCATTTTTCAGCAAAGGATTAACAAGCATCTGGTCCAATCGTGAGTGTTCATGGCAACAGGAAGGTGTGTGTCCATGGTAATGAAGGAACAGGTCACCCAGTGCAACAGTAGCTGGGTTTTCATCATCGCAAGTAAAACTGTTACACAAAAATAAAAGACTGACTCATTCTAAGCCAAAAAAATTACATCTTACCCCCAGGCTAACTTAGCCCTAAGACCATTGTTACCATGGTAACAATCAGTGACACCTGCGCTGACCAGTAGCACCCAACAACAACAAAAAAAAACAGGAATGGTTCATAATTTGTGGACATTGTTATGGAGCAAAGAGAAGAGAAATAGTTTTTAGAGACAGCGGCCATTTTTTTTCCAAATCGGATTTTTCTTTTCAGTGTTTCACCCTTCACTGAATTTCCCAATTAGGTGAGTGGATGCGGTTCTTCGGTCGGCCATTTTGTTATTTTGAAAAAAAGTCTTCATTGTACCACAGTCCGGCTGAAGATAGTGGAGAACTAAACTGCTTTGTGCAACGGATGAACTCAGACTCAGTCCATCTGAAGTCTGACTGTTTGTTTTTATCTGAGCCACAGTCACAGTCTGTCGGTGTGAAACCGGCTCCAGGCTGTAGATACACACTCAGTACATGTCAGATCTGCTCTTTTCATGGGATTTGTTGACAGTAAAAATAAAGAGCAGAATATCACATTTACATTCATCATGATGCTGGTTTCTGCAAATAATAGGTCCCACACAGGTAATGCTTTAAAAGAATGACTGTTGTTCATTGTTACTTTCAGCAAACAGCCAGTGTTAGACGAGTAAGAGCGTCTTTTTAACATGTTAAATAATCTCTGCCGATCATCATCCGCTGTTTGTGGAACTGCAGCACCTGCGCCGACAGGCCGTGATGCAGGTCTGATAGTTTGCAATGAATAAATAATGTTTCGGATCCAACACATAAATTTCCCTGCGTGGAATCAATACAGTTTATCTTAAATTATGATCGCATCAGGACCAGCTGAATTCCCACAAAATAACACATATTTGGGATTGTGTCAAACAATGCTGCGTCACCTACACTTAAAGACCCTGAGTGATATCAGCTGAGCGTTCAGGAACACTTTGAGGTGCATTGCCTTTAAAAGACTTCTAATAATGCAAATAGTCGAGATCCTACGAGTGGCTGAACAATCGTTAATACGGCATCAGCCTGTATGTCTCACAGTGTTCTTAAATGTCTCCCGGAGGCCGCTTTGTTCAGATTCTCCTGATGTATCCCACCAACAGAGGGAAAACACAGAGACTAACATCTTTACGTTCTCTATCTATCTTTCCTCATTAAACCACTGTGCATTCTCTGTCCTGTCTGACTTATAGGGTCTATAACCAGTCGCAGTCTATTTCATCTCACCGTTGAATCGTCTGTCATTACGAAGACCTGCATCTCATGAATATTTGATGCCAGCCAAGTGCATTAAACCCTGTTCCTTTGCACTGCAGCAGTTACAGTGGTTACAGGCCTAATTATGTTACGGAGAAGGAACTCAGCCGGCACATTTGAAGGTGCAGCCAAACTCGGTGTCCTCGGAGGACGGCGTGCAAGACGCCTCCTATTTCGGAAATGTTCAACCTCCTTTGTTTTTTTTTTTTTTTATAGTAGCACGTCCACAGGGGCAGTCCCAGTTTTCTTCTTTTAGGACAAATGAAAACTTCCTGGAGCTTTGTTGCCACAGTCTTTCTCCATTCATTAAATCAGCCTGAGGCGTTTTGTTCTGCCTGCGGCGTGGCATTGGTCCTCGCCTGCTCCTCTCCTTCTCTTCATCATCTTCTGTTCTCGGTCGTTTGATCACATGCCGAGATGTTACATAATTTCTGACAAGAGCTCGGCCCTTTTATCAAGAGGAATAGATTTTATTGGAGATGTAGGTGAACGGCGGCTTTGGGTCATTCGAGGTGATGTAGCCTGTGGCTTCCCTCAGACGTAGGGGAAGGCGGACATGTTCAAGCATTCCTGCAGATGAATAGTGTTGGATTCTTAAACTGCAGGTCAGAGTGCGTCTCGAGAGGTTAAAGCCTACACTTGAAATTATCCTAGTGCTTGTTAAATGGCACTACGAGGCTACGAGAGGTAGCACTCCATAGCTCCTACAGTAGTTCACATGAAAAGCACATCAACTAGGGCAGCGGCTGTATAATATGTGGGAAAGTGGACTTTAAAAAGAAGCCACATTCTGTGATAGTTTGTGGGACTAAAAATAGAAATACTTAAGGGGAGATTATGTGGAGACTGTACGTCAGACTGGAAGCCGGCGTAAAGGATTCGTCTCATGCTGCACTGTACATTCATCCGCCACCCCGTTCCTCCTCATTTCTGTCACTCCACTTCTGCCTCAATGCCAATTTAAGAACAGACACACTAGCATGGAGTCACAGACACACACACACACACACACACACACACACACACACACACACACACACACACACACACACACACACACACACATTCGCACAATGGTGAAACTGAGTTGGCGGATGAGGTGTCAGCATCACTTCAGAGACAGGTTGATGACAATCCAGCTGGAGTCACACTTTTAAAGGTCACACACACTCTTTTTCTTTCTCTGTCTGTCTCTATCTCACTCACACGCACACGCACACACACGCACACACGCACACACACACACACACACACATACACACTAACACACTTTAATTAAAAGCTGCAATCAAGCTGACTTCTGCATATATTAACACCTCACAGACGTGAGAATGTCGTCATCCCACTGAAGTTATAAAAGTCTGGAACATTTAACTAATCTACACAACTTGGACTGTTAGACGGGTTGTGAAGAGCTTCAAAGAACATTTCACAAATGAGAAAAAAAAATTAAAAAAAACTGTGAACACCACAATGAGAGAATTATTCATGCTAACATGTCACTTAGCTCACAGTGGAAAGAGAAGACAGAGGTGTAGTTTACTCCATCGTATTTCATTGGATAAAGGGACGTGTTGTCTGTACATCAGCACAGGTGTTACTATAAAACAATGACACTACAAGTTAATGTCCAGTCAATTCAAATATCACACACATGCATGTCCACTGGAAACTCAGTCAGTCATTTCATTTATTCTATTGTAGATTTTACATTTGTTTCCAGGGAGACATCACTGAGTTTATATTGTTTATCACTGTTATATATATTGCTGCTGCTGTTCTACAATCTAATATCCAGTGTAAAGGTCTCTGTCCATGTGTAGTTTGATTATAGATCAGGTCTAGCTTCTATATTAATACTGTGAAAGAATCAAAGCCTCAGTCCACAGAGAAATGCACACAGCCTGTATTCAGAAACTGAGCCTTAAAACCAGCCGTCAGGACTTCTGGAACTTTGTGATGTCACAACAAAGCAGTCACCCAAGCCCCGCTACACTGAGATGGTTTTTGGTTCTTAAAACCACAAATATATCTTCTTATGGAGCAACACTTCAAAATAAAACACAGGAGAAGAAGAATACATGGCGCTTTAAAACAGAAATGAATTCAAATCCTGTTCTGAATTATTTAAAAAGCATTTTAAAAGTACATCTGTTCAAAATTCTTAACTAATGTCCTCGTTAAGTTTGTCCCTGTGTCTTATGCAGGCTGTATGTTTGATGTTTAAAATGAGATGCACTAATGTTCTTTCTTTAAAAAATAACTATGACCCTGAATCTTTGTCCATGTCCCTAAATTTCTTCTTTTACGGCCCAGAAGCCAAAAAAATACAAACATAGAGCTGTGCATTATATCTGCTTCACACAAGAAACTAATACTATTTCTAATCGCAGATATAATATGACATAACCTGAGGGTGGGGCTGGCAGCGGGGTTTAGCCTTTAGGGAGTTCAAAATGTGCCTCAGCACATTTAATACCAATCTCTTTATTAAATTACGATTTTTCTTGTGTGTCCATTCATTAATAATGCATTCATTCACCCCCACCCCACCCCAACGCTCCTTTTTTCTGGTCATATAATGTACACTGGGAACCTCCAGACATTGTTCCGCTGCTGCTGCATGAGAAGTCAGGGAGGGCTGATTCTCCGACAGCCTCCCTTTAAATATAACTAATCTTAAATAGGCCTGCGAGTCCCCAAAGAACCGGCTCCCTCCCGTGAGTCCGGGAGCACTTCTGAAAAGGAAGAGAAGTCAGACCCATGAAAGGACAGCGCCCTCCCACCAGGGCCTGAGGCTGCCCCAAGGCGGAGCCACCGTACATTACACACTTAATATTATTCACTTAATATTATTCTAAAGGGAAATGAATCTGCCGGACCAACCTGCCCACTGACCTAAGCACCTTTACTTTGTCCTCTTTTCTCAATTCTACTCTTTTCATTCTGCTATCCGCTTTTTTAATTCCTATTTCATTCATTTCATTTCAAACTAGAGCACACAGCTGCAGCTAATTAGAATATCTGATTAGAATAGTTAATCAATGACCAAGAGCTAATTTCCAACAACATAATACAGAGATTTTGTGGCCTAGTACATGAGAGAACAGAGACAGGCATAACTAAGACTTTTATTCTGAAGGGCTCAGACTGTCAATGGTCATTGTCCTGAGAGTGGTGCTGGAGGTGGGGTTTGTACCTTTGTATGATGTGGTCACAATGACTGTGGCTTCTTCTCATCACCTGCTTCCACATGTTGCTATTTGTTTTAATCACTTACAGTTATATTTTTGCTTTGTTGCTTCTTCTTTTCTTTTCCACTTGTATTAAATCTATTTTTATATTTTCTTATATTCATATATTTTTTATGTTGTCAGATGATAATTTTCTGTGTTATTCCTGTTTTAAAAACAGACGCTTTGAATCCTAAAAAGCGGTAATCTTTTTTTTCAGGATAATTAAATGTTTTCGATATAACGCTTTTCTCAAGATCATATTTTACAAGAACAAAGTAACTGCAAAAAAAAAAAAGAAAAAAAAGTGAAAAATACCAAATCATTATTCATATTAGTTTGACTTTCCACACGGTTCTGAAAATGACTGAAAATAGTGAAACCTTTGGGGGTTTTTTTTACCGTGGAAACTTTTAATGACATAATGAGGCTTTTCTGTGCAGATTCTTCACTTATCCATCAAAATAAGCGTCTGAGCCCCGAGCCACCTGCAGCTCTAAAAAAAACAAATGTTTGGCAGGTGGTCGACTTACCATCTATTCACAAGGTAGAGACACTAGTGACTACCATTTGTTCCACTTCAGCTCTAAACACTCGGCCCCCTGTGTTTGAGTGTGAGGATCCAGCCCAGCGGTATCAAAGCGCAATGGGAGAGAGATACGGAGTGACAGCATTGTCATATCAATTATCATCCCCACTAAAGACATATCTCACTTAGGCTGAAGTGAACAGATAGGGCCTGCGCAAAAGTCACTGTACAAATAATTGCTCGTCCATAGCTGCACCTGTCAAATACAGTTAACCGTGTGGGTTTCCGTGGACAAGGGAGAGGAAAGAGAACAGATAAGCTCCATTTAGTTTGGGATGTGATGTGTTTTAAATTGCAGTGGCAGCTGTAAAAAGGGCCTGTGCTTGCACACTGAAGAAACGGAAAGTAAGATAAAGGAAAGCATCAGGCTGGGGAAAATAATCTTAGCAGAGGTGTGTCAAGGCCATCGCGGCCATCTTTAATTTAAGGAGCGTAGTGACCTGTTACCTCACGAGGATGAAATGTTATCGGGATTGTGTAGATACCTTTATATCAGAAAACTATAAGGTGATATGTTTTGCCCCTGGAAGAACACTATATATTGTTCATTTAAAAGGATGTGGGATGAGAAAAAGGCATATTTGCTTTATAAGTGTGTATATTTCAATTCATTTTGCACAGCGGACATATTTGTATTTTTCATATTTAGATTTTCTATAACATTTCTTAACATTTTTGTTGTATATACTTTATCTTATTGTTAATTTTTTCTACTTTTACTGTCCAATAGCAATTGATTGCAATCTCTATTATGAAAATATTTCAAACTTATCAAGAACCTGAACAAACAAAAACATATTCAAGCATATGTCGGTATGAGATGACAAGGAACCTGCTCCACCTTAATTCAGAAACTGGAAGTCAAAAGTAAAAATAGCTTAGATATTTAAGTTATTTGACCTGCAGAACTTGTTGTTTCATCTATGTTTATATTTCTTTTCTCCATATTATATTTATTGTCATGCACCAAAAGATCCTCAGAAGTTGAAAACCTACTTGGTAATAAACCAGGTTCTGATTCTGATTCAGATTTTCCCCTCACCCTGTATCTGTAGTTGACTTCTCGGTAGAAAAAAAATAAAGTAAAATAAAGTATAAGTGTAAGCCAGGTCTTACTGTGTTATGGCAGTCAGCATTGATCAGCGCCAGCAGCTGACTCTCGAACTTCTCCAGGGACGGCTGGAGGGAGACGGTCAGTCTGTTCAGGGTGAAGGGCAGCATCTTGAGCAGCTGAGGCCTCAGCAGAGCATCTCCTGATGACGGCACAAACACAGCATCAAACTATCAGCATGTCATGACATTTACACACTAATATTAGAGTTAGAGCGCTTCCAGTTTCCTCTGGTTTGTTCATTCTGTTTTCAGCTCAGTAAAAGAAAAAAAAAAACCCAACTAAAAACCACCATCTACCATAATAAATATGTGAAACAACTTTATTCCTATTTGCGACCCATTTGCCTAACATCGCCCGTCATCCGCAGAAAACTGTATAATTGCATCCCAGAAGTTCTAGAAAGCTAAAAGAAAGCAGTCGTGTGGAAAACACATGGTTTGATGCTGTGTTATAGCCGTGCTGCTGATTCCTTATGTGTGTGTGTTATCTTACAAAGTGAGCTGAACTCTCCCCGGTTAAGAGCCAAAGGGTTAGTTTCCACAAACACTTGCTGTTTCATGGCAGTTTTACTTATTAATCTATCTGCCTCACCCTGGACTCCAGAGACGCTCCGCTTCGAATGTTGCATGCCCGTAGAATTTATGTTGATCCCTCAACCTTGACTTCAGTTTTGTTTTTATTTTGCACAGAGTAGCAGTTGACTGTGTGAGTCTGTCGGCTGCTGGTTCAGGGGGTTCATGTTTGAGCTGCTATCTTAACAAAGCGTCAGGTAGTGGAGAGTGAAAGAATATGGGATGTGAATGAGTGGCAGGGAGGATGTAAACAAACAAACAAACAAACAAACACTTTAACGCTGTAAACTGCTACGTATCAAAACCACACGAAATAATATATTCTATGAAGCATCATTCATTGTCATATTTCTGACTCCCTTCGTGGAGATTTCTATCCAGCTGGATGATGAAACAAACACACCCCTTTTTTTTGGCAGCACTTTGATTATGAATATATTTGATTAGAACTTTTCTGAGAGACAGCAGCTCCATCTAAATAACTGCGCCATTGATTTGTGGTGCGCAGCCTAATGCCAATCACTGGAATATTTATTCCACAGAGAGAGATACCAGTGCTCGTGTCAAACAACAAAAACTGTTTCCATTTGGATACCCGGCGTAAATTAAATCAGAATCGACTGAAGAAAGCATCTCAGCCAATGGATGAAGTGGGAAAGCCTGTGAAGTCCACAATCGCCCCTTTCAGACGCAGCAAAGAGAAAATAGCCAGTGTGATTGTAATCTCGTCAAGAGTAATGTAGCCATCAAGCGTTTCATTGCAGCCCTTGTCTCTGGAGCGCAGACTGGGGCTGTTCTGAATGCAGCGTGAATATCAAGCCGGTGGCTGTGGTCTTAAAAGGCAGCTTAGGTCTCCGCTGCTCACAGCCCCAGAACATGAAGAGGATTAGCCTGCTACCATACCTCCCACTGACTCCCAATGATTATAGCTCTGCACTGTCAGACTTCATTACATTTCCCCTTAGAAACTTACTTTCTAAGTACTGCAGACTTTTCAACTTCTGATGGAACTAAGTTTCAAAAAAAGGCCAATATTAAATATTAAGTGTTGATTGTCTGGTTTGTTATTTTGACAGATGGAGACATAAAACATGAAAATACATTTGCTTACATATAGTTTTCTTACAATAATATTTGTATTTCTTACTGTTAAACAGAAAGAAAATCGACAAAGAAGTGTAAATTTTCAATTAAAGCAATTAGTTAATTGAATTTAATTATACACACATACATACATTTATATGTGTACAATGACTTTTGCAGCATACACACATACACGTACTAAAATACATGTGCATGCACATACTTGTAGGAATATATATATGCACACATACAGAGGTTAAAAGAAACACACATTAAAACATATTAATATTAATACATATATATTTATTTGTTTATTTTTTTGTTTGTTTTTTTTTTACTTTATTTTACTTTTGACTTCCAGTTTCTGGATCAAGGTGGAGCAGGTTCCTTCTCATTGGTTCAGTATCCGGTTAAGGTGTCTGTCTGTTTCTAACGTGAGCTCATAAAAGAGATTGCAATGAATTGCTATTGGACAGTAAAAGTAAACGGGGGTGATTCTCCTCCACAGTCTGATTTAATTCATAATGTACATTTTGAATATGTGTAATAAAGAATCTTGTCTATATTTCCAACGAAAACTCTATAATTGTTCATCATGAATATTGTTAGGGGGAGTTCTTGGTTGCGTCCTCTTTTTTAATAAAAAGTTTCTGATTTGTAAATATTTATAGAAATTTGACACAGCTGTGACTAATTTAGTTGATGTGGCCTCCAAGTCTTATTAAATATTTGTGAATATGTTTGTAGTCCTTTTGATGCCCAGACTTGTCATATATTATTCATTTTATTTGGTTTCAGATAAAAAAAAGTATTTGTCTTATATCTTTTATATTTTTTATTTCCAGTTGTATGAAGTATTATTTATCTATCCGTTTTGCCACCATTTCAATTGTCCTTCAATTTTTCAAGTTCTTTTTCTATCATAAACTATTTAGCTTCGGTTCCTCCGTCGTCGTGTTTACAAGATGAGAGGTTATGACACATCCTCGGGTCCGACTGGAGGCTACAGTGAGTCGAAGAAGAAACGACATGATGGAGACAAGAATTAACAGTGGTGCGTCTCTCCACCTCTGGAGACAGATGTTGGTGAGTAAAGGAATGAAGTTTGATGCTGAGCTGGAACGTTTCCTCTAGACTGGTAAGAAAACAGCTGTTAATGCTAACGTTAGCTATGTAGCAATAGAAAAAATGTACAAATAGCTCCTTAATGTCTTGAGTTTTAATCATTTTTTATTTTGTTGTTTCACATGAAGTAATTCAGTTCCTTTGTTTAAAGGTTGCCATCAGATCAGATTGGATCGGAGGAAAGGAATGGTGGAAGTACCATCATATCATTTTCCACCTTGTCAGATGTTGTTGTTGTTGTTGTTGTTGTTGTGCAGTAAACACAGAGTCAGGACGGGAACAGACACCTCACATATGTCAAAGTAAAACACAGGAAGATTGTTCGATCTTGCAGCACACACTGAAGGAACAAGTGAAAGGGCAGCAGGCTACACGCTAACAGAAAGTAAAATGCCCTAAAACGTGTTGTTTCTTGTGCGTTCATGCTGCAATTTGAGCCAAAAAAGGCAAAGAAATGGAGGGAAAATGTGGAACATGGGCAATAAGGCCTGTAAGGTCTGCAGAAAGAGCTGGAGGTGAGTGAACATTACAGGAGAGACCTGGCTCATGTGGATTATAAAACATTTATTTTTCACTCACGGCTCAACACACTTTTACCATTTACTCGCCATTACTCTCCATTTTTGCGCAGTAATTCTGGCCAGTTTTCTATCATTATTTCTCATATGTGTTTAAATAACCTTAATGAGAATAACAGGGCCACCAACTAATCAGAAGGAAGACATTTTGAATTCATTCGTTATTTTATCGACCTGATGTCAGAACCGACTAACACATTTTCCTGTTGTTGAGAAGTTTTGTCTTATCCAGATCATTTATCATTTGTGATATAATAATGTGTTGTTCATTCTTCGTGATGTGAAGTTTACCTGTCGGAGAAGCTGCAAGCCCGGGGATGTTCTCATCTCCAGAGACGAGGACGTTCTCTGGGAGGAGGTGCATCATGGAAACCAGCGCAGGATGTCTTTTGACCACACAGTCCAAATGGGAACCATCAATAGTCTTGAGGAGACTGCTGTCTGCAAGAAGAGACATAAAACATATGTATGTAGAATATCTCATCGTGCATTTCATTTCAACTGCTCCTCTAAATACAAATGGGTCGGACATGATGTTTCCACCCCGGCATCATTCCTTGTCCAGACACAGAAATGTCATCCATCTACCTGGCGCGTCAGAGTCTAATATTTCCCCGAAAGCAGCGAGTCACCTGACAGCATGACACCAAACACGCAATCACTTCCATTTTTCAATATTCCATTTGGCTGCTGGTGACCTAGCTGCAATGTGCCATTACAGAGCAAGCATCGTTTTCCTGGGCAAAACCGAAATGACAACCATTCTGCTTGGAAAACGCGCTCCATCGGAAGGGCACTGCGGCGTAGACGGGGCAGAAGGTATGAGCAATGAGGTAGTCGTCGTCATCCTTCAAGCAGGTCATCCGGTGACAAGTGACGACCCGTGATTCCTACCATCGACACAAAGCGCAGGCCATTTGGAAGGTGAGCAATGTGGTGTCTGATGCGCCGCGTATGTTGGCTTCCTTCAAGCCTGAACGGCGTCGCAATCTTTCACTCTGACAGGGTTAATGATTGTACCTTCAACGGCATCAGTGACAATCAATACAGGAAGCCGCGTTCGCTCCCATAGGCTGTTTCAACGAGTCGACAGTGGACAATCTGAAGGTGAGTCGTTATAGATAATGAAATGGGAGCATTTGACTGATGGGTTCATAATTATCACAGTAAACAGCCGCATGACGATAACAGCTTATGGTCGTTTCACACACACATACACACACACACACACACACACACACACACACACACTGACACACACACACACAGCAGCAGCTCTGTAGAAACAGTCCAGAAGAAAGGTATTCAAACTAAAAGTACAGACCTACATAATGACATTAACACTTGTGATTTAATGTAACCATGGCAACCACACCAACAGAAACGACACAGGAGCAAAATTTTTTCCTGCTATCTGAGCACCAACAATCAGATGATGTAGAAAAAACATCTTTTCACCAGCAGGAAACGAACATTTCAATTACAGTAGCAAAAACAGTTTTTCTTCAAAGTTGATTAGATTTCGAGTCGAGTACGGTGCGTCCCGTGTAGGACCTTCAGGAAACATTAGACCTTTATGTTTGTTATTGGTGGCTTTACTAGAGGAAACAGATGCAAAGATGCAAAAACCATCCTATTTTGACACCATTGTTCCCATCTTGTCTCCCACCAACTTTCCTGAATTTCAAGCAAGTAGTTTTAGTCGCCCAAACTTAAACAACCATAACTATAACAGTGGCAGAAAATCTACATATGAATCCTGAATCTGAAACTGTTTTGACTGTTGTAACAGTTGTGTTTGTCTAAAAAGATTAAGACTGTTGCCAATCTCCATAAATTCACTGCTGAATGCTGTTTATATATACTGTATATATAAGTTTTTATTTATCTTAAAAGTGCAGTAGACAGAAAAAAACTAAAACAAATGTGCTTGTTCCAAGCATCTTAGAGAATTTGCCACAGTTCTTCTGTGGATTTAGGGTCTCCCAGACCGACTCCATGATGATGAGATTCAGAGGCGGAGCCAGACATTGTAAAGATTCTGGGTTTAGCCCAAACTTAAGAGGCTGAAAATGAAACCATCACATTTTGCGCCAAGCTCCACTAGTAGTTGGGCGACCTATAGATGGCGATATTTCCCCAGGACCTAAAGAGCTCCCCTGATTTTCAGGTCCACGTTGAAGTTAAATCATAAACTCTATAAAAGATTGTACACACACAAACATTAAAAATATCATGTGCATTACTGTCCATGTTCGTTGGAGTGTATATAGCAGAAAACCAAATCACTCCGAACCCAACATCAAAATTTGAAGCTACAGCTTCACAGCTCTGAGAAAAACTGCTGAATAGAATCCACACAGACGCAATAAACCGTACGTTTCAGCTTCTAAAACATCACTGCATTTTCTTCTAGTTCTGATTTCCTTACAAACTTTGCCCAGGAGGAAAAAAAATAAGTTTAACACCTGAGGTACAGACATTCAAGTTCAGACTTTTGTGAGGAAGAAACCAATCTATTCAGATATCACCCGATGGCAGCCTCACAATGAATTCAGTTTAAGACAAAAATCTTTCACTAAAATATTTAAGATACTACGCTGTTTTAAGAGGCACAGAGGTAAAACATTTGGGATAAAAGCAGAGAAATAGCAAAGAGATCAACATGGATCAGCTGTGTGGTACGACTGAAAAAGAAAAAAGGTTTAATGATGATCTATTTGAAATAAACTGCATCTGCACAGAAGGAGAGTTCTGTGAATAAAGTTGCTCTTTTCCAATCAAATAAAACAATGAAATTAGGCAAAGATAATGTGTTCACAGGAATTTGTATTGTAGACAGCTTTCATCTATTCTCAGGGCAGAGCCGGCGCCTTTATCTGTAAAGTCAATGAAAGGGACTGAGAAGGAAAGAAGATGATGGAGTATATGACTGTGTTCTTCTCCCCCTCCCTGTCCACGGCTCAACCCAGCCAGCCCCTTTAACTCCAACTCTCTCTAACAGTTAACTCGCTTTAAAAAAAACGTCTACTTACGTCTAAAGCCAAAAAAAAAAAAAAGGCAAAATGGTTTGGGGAAATCTCTGAGGTTGCAGCTCAGCTTCAACAAACATTTTCAGTGGCGACAGCAGCTTTCATTGAAAAGGTGTTTCTTACCATGAAACACATAAAAAAAATAAAAATAAAAAAAGTAGGGTGGGTGTGAAGGGAGAGAAAAAGAGGGAGGAATCAAACATAGAACTTTCTTGACACAGATGGTGCCCAGGTGTCGGCAACTTTTTCATCATTTATTTCTTGTTATTCATTATGCATCAAGCTTGGGTTTCAGTCAGATGCTGTGCATAGATTAGAAAACGACCCCAAAATTTCCTTACAGCAGTGGAGTGGTACCTCAGAGTCAGTTGAGCAGCAGCTTGGCAAGAGATGTGAAACTAAGGAAGTGAGGGGAAAAACCCAAAAAAAAAAAAAAAAAATGGCTCAGCATCAGACAAACAGAGGCAGTGGTTCTGGGAGAAGGTTGAGTTGGAAAGAAGAAAGACATAAAGATGAGATGGGTGATTTTTGAGAAATGGTTTTACTGCCAACTTAGGTACGAGTGAAGGGATTTGAAGTGGCGACTTGCAAGGTTCGTTTGTTTCTATGTTTGGTACCGAGCAATCGCTACTTTGGTCCTTCTGCATGTAAATTCAGAGATGCTGATACCAACACACTTTTTCATACATCGTCTGGTTCAAATAAACTGTTATTGTTGGTGGTGGAAATTTTTCCAGAAAAAAAAAAAAATCCCTAAAAAAAAGGTTTTCAAAAACTAGATATAGTTAGACGCAATATTGTGGCAAATGAGTCAGTAATAGAAAGGCTTACAAATTCTAATTAAACATGAAAACATTGCAGAATTAATTGTCGATGAAGTCGTCAAGAATGCAAAAACAAAAACATACAAACTGCCAAAACAAATGCAACAGAAGAAACGCTGCGTTTCCAGACAGCTAAAGGGAAGCGCATCAGGCCTCTAGGGGGAGCTCTAAGCTCTAAGTAGCAAGTGTTAGCGTTAGCTTATCTACAGTCTATGGGATCTCCACTTAGAGCTCCCCCTAGAGGCCTGGAGCTCTGATGTGGTGTTGTCTGGATCTGCAGCGATTTTTCTGTTGCATTTGGGGTTTGTGTGTTTTTGTCTGTATTTGCAGCGTGTTTGTTGTTCATGTTCTTGTTCTTGCCTCCTGCAGCACGTTTCCGTTGTTGTATTTGTTTTGTACTTTCGTGCATCGTTTCTGAATTTGCAGCTCGTTTCTCTAATGGAAGTGTTCTGGGCCGCTGCAGCGCGGTTGCTTTTGTCGGCCACTGTTATAAAGCAGAGGTACGAGTACAGGTGCACAAGCCACAACAGGGGAAGAAGTGTTGTTTAACTTTATTTGTTGGAAATTTGAAGTCCACCCAAACAGCAATAAAGCTTGGCGTGGGTGGTGAAAACAAACACCTCTGTGGGATGCCTCAGAGACAGATATGCAGGGAAGACACTGGCAAACATCTTTATCTTAGCCACAAAGAGGCTTTTTGGTTTATCAGGGATGAAATTTGTCATGGCTTTACCTTCATGTACCCCGCACACAGACATAAGCAATAAATTAATGCATTGTGGTGCTGCTTCAAATTAAGATATGTTAATGTGAACACAATGTGCCATCTGTTTGTCCTCTCGTCACACTAAGAGGGCCCCAGAGGAGCCCTCCGTCCTTCTCACTCCATTTTCTCCTCCCTCTTCTCCTTCCCCTTTTCTCCCAGTTGGTTGAGGAGAAGCTCAGATCAAGCCAATGAGCACACTGCTTCCCTTCATGCTTGTTTCCTCCTCTTATTTTTCGCCTAACATCCTTTAAGACTTTCAAAGGCCCCAAGGCAACTTCCCCTCATCTGTCGTCCCTCCTTTTTCCCCATTTCCTGCCTCTTGACCTCGACTCCAGCTTTGGAAAATAGAGACGTTTTGACTTCTCTGCCGCCACCACTCTATTTCTTTCTTCTGTATTTTCACGGCTCCTTTTTCTGTTCCGATTCAGACCAACTCCAACTGATATTTCTGCATTCAGGCTTTTCTCCACTGATGTTTTTCCCTTTTAGTTCAACTTGTATTTCATAGGTTAAACCCATGTTTAACCTAATTTCTAAGTGCCTGCTTGAGGTCAAACAAGACCAGTTGCATTTGTATAGCACTGATAAAAAACCATGTCCTGTGAACGTCTGTTTATCCAGAGCCATGAACCAGCTTGTGTTTTTCTTGCCTTTAGCTGCACCACTGTTTTTAATTAGCCCGGTGGTTGTATGTTTTCTCGTTATCAACATAATTAGTGTTATGAGTACTAACGCGTACCGTCACCTGCAGTATCATCCCATCATGTTTCCTACTAAACCGGTGTTTCTCAAACTTTTACAGACCACTTAACCACTAAAAGACAGTGAAGAGAGGCAGGAAACACGGGGGAATGACACGCCACAAAAAGTCCAACCAGTCGGGAATCGAACCGGAGACTCACTGCTCTCTGTTTGATAGTTAACAGGCTGATAACTGGAGAAATTTAGCACAATCCCAGGGCAGGCTAACTGTTAGCTTCATCCACATTTCCTTTCAAATCTCACGCTGATCATTTTTGACGTAAATCGTAAAACATAAACTGTAAATGGTCGGTTACAGTGAACAACGCTGCAACACAGCCGTAGTCATATAGACTTAATAATGTTTGAATTTACATGAGTTGATTTAATGTGGAAAACAACACATATACACTACTGACAAGCAGGTTTCATGGTCACCCAGACAGATTGAAAAACACTAAATTTAAAACATAATTTAATACATTTACTCCATGGACCACTCTTGAAAAAAGGCTGTACTGGATAAAACCTCTGCTTCTTCCTCCATTCTTCCTCTTCTTTATATATTCATGTGTCTTTACCTGAGAGAAGGAAGTGTGTGTGTGTGTGTGTGTGTTACTCAGCCAGTGGCAGAGAGCCTGGTGAGGCAGTAGAACACAGAAATACATATTGTTTGGCAGCCACCAATATATACATATACCCTGCTCCAGGTCTGGCAACCAATTACATCTACGTACACACACTGCGCACACAGACAAACACACACACACACACACGTTAACTCAGGCAACATGCTCATAGCCTGGCAGTGGCGCTGCGTTTCCAAAAGGCCCGTTGTCAAATCTGGAACAGTCGTTGTAAATCTACAGATTCTGTTGTGGCAGAATCATGGAAGATAAATCAAAACTTCTCTCTCTGTATAAACACTCTGTTGATCGGCGTGTAAATGGGAGTCTTGGCTTCTCCTCACATACAGTTCTGTGCCTTTAAGTAGCAAATGTTTTACATAACTGTTCTGAAGAATAAGTCTGGCATTATTCTGTATTTTTTTTCCTGTCAACAAAAGTGTTAGTATATCTCTGAATTCCTCTCCACTTGCCCGCCCCTGTACGCATGAGAATCTCTGAGTCTCACAGCTGGATTTCATTTCTCAGTGTCACCGCTCAGTTAAGAATTGATTCTTGATTGAAAACCGCTTCTCAATTCAGAAAAGTGGGGTACTATTTTCTTACTCTTACTGCAGTGCGCTATGCGGCAAAGCCTTCATTCACTTACTGGCTTCTAAAGCTTTGTCTGAAGTGACAGAAGAAGCAGAGTGGTGAGTGAAGTTTGATGCTGAACTCACAACATTTCGTCCAGACTGGTGAGTAAAGAGCTGCCGTTTTTTATATAATAAAAGACATATGATGAGTGAAATAATCATCAACACCATGACTGAGTGTTTCCACCTTGGACTGCAGTGAACCAATGACAGTCTCATAAACACAGATTCAGGGTTTCATACGTCACAAACCTAAGGAACCAATCCTGTCAGCTGGTGGGGGCGGGGGGCGGGGCTAAATACACCTGAAACTTTGTCAGCACAGAGAGAGAGTGTTAGCATTAGCACAACCTCTAACACTATGTCAGCCACCGCCAGTTACAAGCTAACAAACAACATAAACAAATAAAAGATACCATCTACGCTAACAGTTCTGATACGTCTGCTAGTCTCTGGTTCTGGTCTCAACAGACTCCTCCTCTGAGTCTGGGTCTGACTGAGGCATAAACATGTGGCTGAGTATCTCAGATGTTTCCTCCTCTAACCATCTTTATACTCTCTGCTCTTTCACCTGTCCACCTGGAGCCAGCAGGTGGTGGGCGGGGCTCAAGACCTGATTCAGGTTTCTCAATGAGGAAGTAAGAGTAAACCCAATTTTTGTTTTGTTTTTTCACTTTTTATGTGTGAAAACCAAAATATGAATCCAAGCAGATGATTTTTACAGAGTTTAAAACATGTCTGGAGAAACTTTTATGGCTTTATGAGCCCCTAACTTTTCATCTAGCGCCCCCTGCAGGTCAAAATCTTAAAGAAACTGTGTGATCCTAATATGCTGTACAACAAGAAACGGTATATCTTTAAAACAGAGTTAGATATGTTGTATTAAATGAATCCACCAACAGCACTTTCAGGTGCATAACATGTGACCACCACGTCCTGAGTTGGAATCCGACTGTCAACAACTGTCAAATCTCATGTCCCTTCAATTATTTCCCATCGTTCTCTGTCAACTAACCAATAAATGCACATGACAACGCTGATAGGATGTGATCGATGCAGCAAGTGGCGCTTGCCAACTTGAATTCACTGACATTTGAGCTCCAGCTCCCACAGACAAGAGTGAGGGTTAAGGATGAAGTGTTTATCTGTCTTTATTTTCCCCTGTGGGGGGGAATCCACTGAACATATTCTCCATGCAAAATGTTGCATAAAACTACTTTCCATGTGGTGGCAAAGCATGAAGTCTCCTCTCTGACCCTGTTTTCATTCCATCAGCTTTTTGCTCCATGTTGTGATGCGGCAAGCAATCCTCAGTGGAGGGTAAAGACAAAGACCACGTTTCACACACAGCGGAGAGGATGCTGACCCAACCTGGTTATTCCTGGGGACGGAGCACAATTGCTGGCATTGGAACAGGAAACAAGCTCCATTGTGTAAATGGCAGGACCGAGGTTTGTTTGCTCTCGTCAGGAAAGTTGGTACAGTATGTGCACAGAGTACACAGTGTTAAAGATGCACTCAGACGCAACTGAAGGTTTAAGGCGTCGGAGACACAAGACGACAGATATTATTATGCTACAGCCTGTCAGTCTATATCCGCTTCTTTCCACAAATGTTGTAATATGATTTAAAGTTTCTCAAACCATCAAATCAAAAGGCAGAGCCTCACAAAAAAGTGCTCCTTCTCCTCTCAAGCTATATGAAGCCGCCTCAGACAAACTGTGGGGCTTTTAAGATCATGTTAATACCAGATTACCGGTAGATTACTCTGTGAAGGAACTGTTACCACTTTGTACCAGAGTTTTAAAACCCTGTCTCTGAGCTTTTTAAGCGACCGTGCAGTGTTTGGATCTCTGCAGTACCTGAAACAACGGGTGGGTAATAATACATAATATGAGCCTGAGGGTAGGCAGCAAAGAAGGGAGAGGGGGTGCAGGGGCATGGATGCAAATGCAAAGCCAAAGTTTTGAAGGACCCTGAATAATAACCTTCACTCTGAAGTTATTGTGGTTTAGTTTCTAGTGTCTGTCTCTATCTGTGAACCTAAATGAAATGAAACTGTGCTTGGTGCACGGCGGGTGACACAAGAGTCAGTCAGGGAATACTGCAGGGAATGAAGACGGAAAGCCGAGTTCACTGGGGCTCAGATAAGGCCTGCACTCAGGTTATGTTAGCAGCTAGTTCAGCCAAAAGGCTCTTTGGTAATTAAATCCCTTAAAAACACCTAAAAACAAATCATTCTACCAGTAAGACCAGTGATATGAAAGCCTGAACACAGAAATCAAAGCAGGAATTCTCAGGGGCTATACGGCCACATCGTGAACAAAAAGCCATATGTTGGACACCACAGTGAGAATGCCATTCACCACCCCACACAGTGCACCATCACCTATAACTGGTCAAAGTCATGTGGTTACTTGTGTGTTTTATGTGTTAGTTTGCTGCTGTGATGTCACTGTGATGTGACAGGTATGAGCGGGTTTTTTAAACATGGATAAACCCGCTGATAAAAGCCGATTGGCCCCTTTTCCACTGCCAGTCGAGTTTGTCTTTCTGGAGCAATGTCAACACAAATACTTATCACAGAGCACACATACAGACACAGTGGAGAAAGAAGGAGCTGTTAGAAAACTGGTAAAACAGATCTGTCCCTAAGTATCAGCGCCTCCATGTGAGACGTCATCTGTGATTGTGTTTTTTTTTTAAACTTATTTCGGGGTTGCTGCTTCACTCTTTCATCTCCAAGCGCTGTGTAGCCATGGTGTTTCTGGTTTAACAGCACCGTGCTGGACAGGTGACAGGTGTGTTTCCAGAGTTTGTGCAGTCATTTGACCCGGTTGTGAATGCCGATTGTTCCCTTTTCCATTGCCGACAAAAGGCAGATGTTAGCGGGTCGTAGTGGGTTTTTTGACCAGTGGTGAAGGAGCTTAAATTACATTTTGTTTAGTTGTGATAGAGAGTCGTGATATAAATAAATGAAACCTACAGAAACAACATGTCCGATTTCAATAGATCGCCGCCTCTACAGAGAATAATTTGAATCCCCAAACATGAGGAATCACTGAAAAGTGTTTCAGAAACCAAGTGGCTACAGGATGCGCAGTTTATCACTTATCTACTTATGTTCACGATGAGCTGCACGGACCACACATGCTGATGAAACATGTGTGAGCCCATCCGTGTGCGCAGACACCCAGTGCAGTACAAACAGAACAGCATGTGTGTTTCTATCTGCGCCTTGAGCCAGCAGCTTGTTTCAGGTCTGTGAGGAAGCACACTCCATCGTAATGATGATGGGGTGTGATGCCTGCCGTCGCTTTAATATGGTAGGCATTTGTGAAATACAGCAATTTATAGTTTAAATTTACTCACTTTTATTCAATTCAACTTTTGACCTTAACTTCATTTGCAACACATCAAGAAATAATGAAAATATAATTCTTATCTGGAGCCACAGTATTTTCAAAAACAAAGTCGGGGGAAACTGAATAATGTGGAATTTGTAATGAATAAAGAATAAAAAAATAAAAAAATGTCAGCCTCCGGGGCGTGTTTTCTCATTATAATTCCTTCACACAATCAGACGTGAATGACCACTATGAGGAAATGTACTTATTTCACTGTAGCACAAAACAGTTTTTAGATACTTGTTTCACTGCAGAAAAATTCACACTCAGAGTGTTTCACATCAAGCAGCAGATACAGGGACTGTGTGTCCCTGTCACAGTGGATGAGAATAAAAAGTGATGTGATGAAATGAAAAGAGGCTTCTGACCATAAAAGAGCAGCAGCAGCAGAGAGAGAGAGAGTGGCAGCAGTACGGCCCATCAAACAGAAAAGCAAGATTCCGCTAAACAACAGGCATGTAGTTAATAATTCAGCGCGCATAAGAGTCCGTTTGAGAGAAGGTTTTCTAATATTCATGTGACATGATAGCCAAGACAGGAACTCTTGCTCTCACTGGGCACAGTGTTATTCATACTGTGAGGCACTAAAGTATTTTGTAATTCATAGTCTTGGTTTTAGGCCAAGTGAGGACATATCTAGACCAACCCAGACCTTCAGTAGCAAACTCAATAATTCAAGAAGATTTGTTCTAAAAGTCTAAACTGATGTTGGTCTAATACTCAGAGATAATCCAGTCGATGGTTGTGAATTCCCCCCAAAAACGACTCTCACACAAAGTCAGGAATCTCGACCTTCAGCAGAGAGAGCTGCAGTTTTATCTATTCATTCAATCATGAGTAATAACTTTCTTTGTTACCTACTGTATCTGTAATCGCTGCGAATGAAAGAGTGAGCAAGTGAGCAACAATCTTTAAAATCACTCTGACAACTTGGGACTCAACCTGCACAAAGTCTCTTCAGAAAGAAAATAGCTCAAAGGTAAAAAGTGAAAAAGTAAAACCAACCTTAGAAGAAAACATGGAGAATTTCAGGGTCAATAATACGTTCAGCCTGGCTGCCTGCGAATACTTTCACTTCAAACCAGCTGTGAAGGGGAAGGTGGTGTGTGCCTCAACCGACCTTACATGGCAGCTGGACAAAGTCACATCTTGTTTCCCTGAGCTCTGACTTTTGATTTCACTTTGTATTTGATACTTTATCATTTAGCTTAATGTGTAAATACTGATAAGTTATATGAGTCCACCTTCATGGATCACAGTCTCCAAAGGTTAAAGCTGATGACATAATCCGTTCAGACTGTATGACGTGTTTGTGAGTCTCTATGACATGGTAAAAAAAAAACATGAAAACAGTGTCATGTGCACAGATACAGGTGTGTGTGAGTGTCACTTCATGAAAAAACAGGTAGCCTCAGGCCAGGAACACACTGGATGTGAGTCGTGTGCATCGCGGCCGTGGAACGTCTTGGTGACCATTGTGGCAGGTTAGAGTGGACACAGGTGTCACACCTCGCCACTGCGTCACGTGATGTAGAGATTCGGTGTCTCACCTATTTTTGCGTCCCGTCGATGTCATATTGACACACAGCGACTCATGCAACGCAGGAAGTGTGTTCCCAGCGTTACTGGCCTGGAAATAAAATGCTGATAAACCCACATGTACTGCAGCTCTGTCAGCTTTCCTGCCCTAACACACAGTGTGACTAGACCTGATAAATACTTGAAAACCATAGTATGTAAGAAAAATAAAAGGTTTCTTACAGTCAGCTGTGTCTCTCAGCAGGGGGTGGAGGAGGCTTCTCGGTGATCCATGGTGTAGATCCAGCCTAGGAAATTGAAATCAACCTGAACGACTGACTGGATGAATGAATGGAGCTCCACATAACAACAACATTCTGCTAGAATTTCACTCTAGTGTCTAAAACCAGTTCCTCTTAACCAAACTACCTACTGACTACTGTCTTACACACAACAGTAGTTCTGCATGCATATAATAAAAAGATGGACAGTTATAACGGCTATATCTCTGTTACACTTTATTGCTAAAGCTTAGCAGGTATATCTATGTAAGACCAAACAAGATGACAGTCCCTGGTTGATAGTCAAGGAGTAATCCCCCCACTACAGCTACACCTGTCCTTCAACCATCTCCTCATGCGAAACATCATTAATCCCTGACTGCTGTAATTAGGAATGGGCTAATCACCTTCTGTCCCCATCAGCAGCCTGAGCATCTGGCCTGTTGA
This sequence comes from Seriola dumerili, assembly GCF_002260705.1. Taxonomy (NCBI): domain Eukaryota; kingdom Metazoa; phylum Chordata; class Actinopteri; order Carangiformes; family Carangidae; genus Seriola; species Seriola dumerili. Next base: position 899,162 of record NW_019175055.1, on the reverse strand, counting down.
TAAAAAGCTCCAGGACTGCGAAGCCTCGGCCCACGGCCTGCTGGGAGCCGTCTGGCCTGGGTGACAACGCCACCAGCTCCAGGACCACCACCGTGCTGGGCAACCGCAGAGACGTATGGAAGTACAGGACCTAGGGAAGCATAAACATGGCGTGAAGAAAGACGACAAGACCTTGTGAGAGTCCCTGCAGAGAATTGAAGAGAGTAATTATTTTAACTGATGCCAAACTTGTAGTTGAATCAAATGGTAAATTGTGGCATTGGCGGGTAAAAACAATCATTTAAAGCAAATTAACAAGTTAGCGATTAACCTAAAAGCTGAACTAGATCTACCTTAACTATCTATCCACTAGTAATGACCAGTTACTCGTTCAATAACTCCTGTGGTCAATCTCCATATTGGAAGTCTCTATAAGGAATGAGCCAAACATCCAGGGTTGACAGGAACACCTGACTGGTGAAGACATTCAAGGAGGTACAGTATGTCCCCCTGTTGAGGAGACTCTTTGGGATTACTAACGGGGTCTGACCTCGCTATTTTCACACAAGTTCACAGGAAGACAGTCGAGCCTTTCGGGAAGCCCGTCTGTAGTCCGTGCCAGGTAGGTGCCATTGTTTCCAGCCGCTGATCTGCCATTTAAATTGGGAATAATAGCCTACCTACAGCAGAGCCACACTGATTTACATGCACAAAGGCCTGAATATGTTAAAGAGACCCACAAATTCTCTGTGATCCAGCACAATAAAGCCTGTTATTTCTCAAAACAATAAAGAAGAACATGACGGTGTCGACAGAAAAAAAAAATGACTTAAGTAGACATGAGCTACCTTGAAATACAGAGCCAATTTCTCCCAGCCCACTGTGCCATGGCCTGTTCATCTTTAGACCCAGCTATCAGCCACAACAGAGCCATATATTCAAATTCAAAACCTCAGAGGCATTCCCATTTCGGCAACATCAGTCTTTTATCTCCGGGCACGGTGAGTTTAAATTACTACTTTTCCAAATACAAACACTGCTGAATACAAATGGAAAACCTGGGAGGCAAAGATAGTCGTCTAGCCATGGTTTGATTTAGCTATTTGTCTGCTCGCTTGTTTTCATATGTCCGTTGGACTTTGCCTCACTGACAAGGACGTCGGGGTTCACAAAAACATCGTGGCTCACAAACTTGTGTGTGTGTTAGGATGCAAGTGTCCTGCTGGTGATTCAGCATCAACGCCTTTCTGTTCATGGCTCTGTCGACATGGGATGAGTAACAGTGTCTGGGAACCGAGGCTCTGAATTTCTGGGGGAAAATTTTCATCACTGAGCTTTCAATGGAAACTTTTGATGAAATTTATCCGTCCTAATCCGACATGTGGCTCATTTCTCAATGAAGGTAATGCACAGTTTTTCAGGTACTGAGCATTTACTCTGTGTTTGCTGAGCTGGAGTTCACACAGATAGTCTTGCAGCACCAAACACTGGCTGAGCTGATAAAGTAAAAATATCCTGCATGTCATTCAGTATTCATGGGCTGAAAACTTTACTCTCAATTGGTTTATTTATTTATTTCCCTCCAACCTTAACTCCCAAATCAAAGCCTCATCTTTGAATGAACTTCTCTTGAACCTATCCCAAGCTGTATAAACGAGCTTAGGAGTGTTGGTGGTGGTGGTGGTGGTGGTGGGGGGTGGGGTCTATATTTTCTGTCATGTTCACCCAAATTTCATCCCCCTGTAATAATGTAGAATTTGCATTGTGGTCAAAGACGTAGTCCCTCGTCTCGGAGCAATCAAAACATGGACATTGTTCATGATAGATTTCCAATTCAAAGGAAGAATTCCTTTTTCATCTGCCTCGCTGCTTTGATACACCTCCAAATTGATTCAGGTCCAATCTCCTGCAAAAAAATTAAATAAATAAATAAATAACACAGTCCCCGTGGACCAAATATCTCCCTTGCTCAATTTGCAATAATTCAGATTTACAGAAGGATGTAGTCGATGCTGAAGAGAACAGCCACGACTGCTTTTGAATATTTTGAGACAGACAAGCTGAAATGTGGATAAAATACTGTCAAGTGTTCTGAATAAATATTTTTTTTACTTGCACTCGTCACTGATAAAGACCTGATTTTTACAATTTTTCCACGCTTTTTTCATATCTTTCTCCGTCCTGATTTCCTGTGTTGTTTAGATCCTGTTCCAGAGCATGATGGTGCTTCACATGTATTGACAAAGTTGGGTGTCATAGTCAACTAACTGCACCAAACATCTTCAGGCTGCACTCAGTACTTAGTAAAACTGCTTAGTCCTTTTATGCACCCTGGGCATGGAATGAGCTTTACCTTAGCAGCACTTCCCTCTTTGAATACTTAAAGATCTTTTACCAACTGCCCTAAAGGAAACATGTTGCTGTTTTACATAATCCTTCACTTATATCCTCTCTTCTTTTACCGTTTCCCTTATCTTGCTTTTATGTATTGTATGTGTTTCAATGTGAAGTTGTTGTTTTTTTATGTGAAACTACTTGTCCTGCAAAGACTCCCTGGACCTTCCTGACAAAATGAATGATAAATAAATAAAATAAATAACTGGAATTACCGTCGCGCAGTTCTATCCTTCTTGTATGTGTAGTCACTTTATTATATTATCAATTCTAAAGATGTAATATAATAAATATATCAAATAAGTAGCTGTAAAAACCAATGCACATGCTTTGCCTTTTTCCAGAGAAAATCAAGTAAATATGTCCTATAGGCTAAAACAATCTGTGACTCACACAACCCCAAGTACAAGGCAGTGTTGCAGATTCTTTAAAGATCAACTGGTGATGCACATTTGTAAAAGAGTTCTTGATCCTCAATGCATTCTCTCTGATTGAATAAAAACACTGAATGAACCCTGATGACAGCGTCATACACAGGAGTTGTGGGGGAATCCTCTGCAGCAGCACCTACTGTGTCAGATTCGGTTACATTCAGTTTTTAGTTATATTTCATTTTGAAAATGTGAATCAAAACACAAGGAAGAAATAGAGTTGGATAAACCCATGTCTTTTAATATCACACCGTGTCCTCAGTTTCCTCGTCTTCAACGCGTATTGTTGTGGGGGGTAGTGGTAATACTGCAAATAAGGAACAAATGCACTGAAGTGTTTTGTACTAGTAGGAAACGAGGCACAGACATCAGTCGAGTTTTGGATATTTTTACATAACTAACTTTTTATATGCAAATGTCTGAGTTAATCAAGAAATTATGATTTGCATTTGCATTTAAATTCGCCTGAGTTTGTCTGAGCAAAGCTTCAGACTTGTACCATTTCAACAGCAACACAACTTAACGTTAAGGCGATGTCATGAGAGCTCGCTCCTTCCCGAACGTCACCGGAGCAGCAGGAGACATCATTGAGAAAACAGCCTCATTGGAAGCATATGTCGGACTTAATGAGAGGTTATACTCCACAGCAACTGTCAACAAAGCAGTAATTGATTCTCCCCTCCACAGTTTGAGTAAAGAGGGACGAGCAGCGACGGGGCGACATTAAAACATCATCAGTAGCTTCACGTCACGATCACCATCAACAACCAGCCTGTCTGCAGCTTCTGGGGATTCTGCTAAGACCCCTGTGAGGGTAACAGAGAAGCAAATGAAAGAAAACAGGCAGAGGCCTGGGCGTTATTTGAGACTCTGAGTTACACATAAAGAAGATGACCAAAACGGCTTTTCATCACTTGAGAAATATTGCCAAAGTACAACCGTTTTTATCCCATAAAGATGCTGAAAAACGTATTCATGCTTTTCTTTCAAATAGCTTCAAATGGTCTTTTTATTGGTCTTCCAAAGCAGTCAATTCAGTTCATTCAGAACTGTGCTGCTGGACTTTTAACCAAAACAAGGAAGAGAGATCATATTACCCCGGTTTTAGCTTCACTTCACTGACTCCCAGTATCTTTTAGACTAGATTGTAAGGTCCTTTTTATATGTTTTTAAAGCTCTTAATGGTTTGTGATAGGCCAACATCGCAGATTCTCTGTCATTCTATAATCCTTCATGAGCTCTCAGATCCTTTACTGCCAGGCTTTTAAATACACACAGTTTTACACACAAGAAAACTGGCAGTGCAGCTTTTTTTTTTTAACTCTGCTCCAAAACTATGGAAAACTTTTTGTTTGTTTTTATTTTCTTTTACATATTTCATCATCTACTGTCTCTCTATTGTCTATTTTCATTGTCCTTCTTCAATGAAAATATTGTACAATTTGGTTTTTTATGGTAAAGCTGTTTGAGCTGCATCTCTACATCTTCTCTCACGGAGTATTAAGGCCACATTGAGGTAAAAAGAAATCCTAAATTTCGAGAAAAAAGTCATAATATTGCAGGAATAAAGTTGTAATTTTACAAACGTTAAAATAAATGAGGAACGTGGAGCATCATGTGAAGTTCTATTTTAGCAGAGGTTTCACAAATAAGGAGATACTTCATCTTTTGGCTCATCATCATCATCATCATCATCATCATCATCATCATCATCATCATCATCATCATCATCATCAGAACATTGAAAAGATTGTGAAGAAACTGAGTCTATTCAAATGTTGGACAGACAAACAGCAGCTGACACTGTCCTTTCACCTGTTTGATTGGTTGTTAGTAAAACTCCTAAAAATTATCTTTTTTTTTCTCTCAAAATTTTACATTTTTAAATCTTGCAATTTTGCGACTTTATTCTTGTAATGTTAAGACTTCTTTTCTTCAAATATTATGATTTTAGTCTCAAAATTTCTTTTTTTTTTCCTGATTGTGGCTCTAATGCTCCGTCGTACTAAACTGTGCCACATTTTGTGACAAGATGATTATTGAACAAAAACTGTACTCCAGTTTCAACAAAAGATTGTGCAATGAATTCATGGCGGTTGGTGTTAAACATGCAATTATTATTCTCATAGTGTGTAAAAGCCGAAGCTAATTCTTCCTGCCCCCTCGAGGTGGACATTCAAATGCTCGACTTGTGGGCAACTGGGCAAGCACTGACGGAGGAATCACAGGCATTGCACCAAACAAAGAGGCTGCAAATGAGCATTGGTTTTGCATAGAGAGGTCCAGAGCACCAGGAGTGTAATTGACAGGGCCCTGTTGTTCGGCCCCTGGAGGTTTCCCAACAGAAAAGAAAACAGGGCATTTCCATTTAGCCGACGATCTGGCTGGGAGGCTGGAAGCACTATAGTCGGCTACCTGGGACTTAGATAATAGACCTGCTCCCCATGTCTGCATGCCTGTCTTAGTTATTCACATTGTACATGTAGCTAAGATGAGTAAACGCACATGAATACACCATCAGACTTTAATGCATTATATAAGTGCACCTATACTGTAACTTTGAGCTGCTACTGTGTAACTGCTGTTTGTTGCCTGAGCTTGTGAAGTCATATGAAGCTAAGCGATGCACTCGGGAAGATTCTTGGCTGTAATGCTCTGAAACTAGTTTTGGCAGCAGAGCCAACGCCTTAAGGTAGAGGAGAGAGAGAGAGAGAGGGAGAGGGAGGGAGGGAGGGAGAGGGAGAGAGAGAGAGAGAGAGAGAGAGAGAGAGAGAGAGAGAGAGAGGGGAAGAGGAAGAGAGAGATACAGTAAGTCATTTGACAGGCACAGAACCAGGGGGTATCAGCATCACAGATCCTCTCGCTGTGATATCCTATGACTGTCACCAGCACAGGAGAGATGAGAGATGATAGAGAGGCAGAGAAAATGACAGTATGCATGTGTGTGACAGTTGAATCAAATGGACTTTCAACGAGAGGTCATCATAGGCTCAAATAAATATCTGGACCCGAAGTGAAACTGACCCAAAAAGAGACCTGATCCAAAAAGACCCCAGGACAGTCAGATGCAGTCTGAATGAGACTGGCAGAATAGTCTAAATATAATTTGGACCAAGTCCAGCCTCAGTCCTTACTTGACCTCAGGTGATAAGTGTCAATGGGATCAACACGGCAACAGTCAACAAACCAAAGTAACAGCTCTTAAATCCTAGATTTCTTTGAACAGTATAAATGCCAGGAACACACTGCCTGCGTTGTGTGTGCGTTGCGTGTGCGTTGTGTGCGTGGCGGCTGCCGTCACTGACCTGCTACGGAGAAGCACACATGTGTTCACACCAGCTGCGTCTCTGCTGCGTTACTGCAGATCTACCTCTCTACATAGAGTTTACACGTTGCTGGAATGTTGGATTTCTCGTCAATATAAATTCATTTCTGATTTACTTTTGACAGAAAACGCCACTAAAACGTCACTGTCTCCACATGCAGCTGCTAAAATGGTTAAGAAAATATATTCATATTATTTCATGTCTGTATCATATTCAGATACAGACTAGACATAAAAACAATAGTGGAGGTGTCAGTTCTCTGTGATGTTGCTGGTAATGACGTTTGTTTTTTTCCTGTATATCTTTGCAGCAAGACGTGTCACATGTGAAAACACTGCAAGAGGCAAATTTTCTAGATGATGCGACGCAGCCGTGTGGCGTGAGCCGCACAAGTCACATAGTTAGTGTGTCCGCTCTGACCCGTTAACATGGGCGCCCAAATGAAAACCAAGACGTTCCACAGCCACCACGCACATGCCACACAGCCGGTGTGTTCCTGGCCGAATAACTGCTCTTAGCAACTGTTAACCGCTTCTGTTTCAACTCAGATTTACATCAACAGGACACATGTATGTCAGCCACCAAAATGACTAATGACAAAATGGCCATTTGTCTGATTAATCAAGTTACTGTGGTCCCTGGTTGGGTCTTAGTTACTAGGGATCGATTGGACTTGTGAAGAAATACACTTTGGCTTCCTCATCTATTGTTTAAATACCTCCACAGTCAGAATGTCATGATCGATTATTCATACCATTTTATTGTATCTAAGGCACAAAGTGTCTCATTCACTATTATGTCTGCAGAACCTGCCAACACTTTTATTTTTTAATGAGTAGCTGATAAATTTGGATTCTTGTAGAAATGATCGGGGCGTCCTTCAACTTACCATAACACGCACCTGAACCTCTACATACTATAACACACACCTGAGCCTCTGTATACTGTACAAGTGAGTCCATTCAGCTGGATCAAAGATGTAACAGTGGAGGAGGCAGCCACTGAAACTCGAGCATGACAGCTGAAAAAAAAAAAAAAAAAAAAGGAAGCAGTGTAATGGAGCTGATTGAGAAGTTGAAGGCAGTAAAAGGTGTTCTTTCCCATCACCTGTGTGACTGGTGAAGGAATGAGGCCTGGGCAGCATTAAAAGAGGCAGTGCATGCTGTGTCCCCCGAGGTGTGCAATGTGGCTGGAGTTAAAAGAAAAGAAAAGTGGTTTAATATCAAAGTTTATGTCGTAAGGACAAAACAGAGAGGAAAAAAGAGGGAGAGAACAGGTGGAGGACAGGGAAGAGCTGATCTATCAGCCAAAGATGAGAGGACAGCAGCAATTACTGGAGAAACAGCCCAATTATGTGGAATCCCTCCAAGGAATGAGGGTGACAGTGATGCGATTTCTATCCGGCAAGGACTTTCACAGAGCAGTAATTGTCATTTTACAGAAACCTCCATCTGAGGCCATTTTAGACTACAGACATTTTTAAACATCTAGTGAAACTACTCAGAAATGACCAACCTGTAATTTTCATTGTAGATGAGGACGCCTGGCCTGCATGTAAACAACTGAAACTCAACCCCTTCCTGGTACCAACCGAAGTGTCTCCACAGCACCAAGGACTGAGAAAGGCTTACTTCAAATTAAACCAAATTGTCAGATAATACCTCAACTGGGTATTAGTACTGGGTGTTATTGTAAACCTCGAGAAAACATCATGGTAACCAATGGAGAAAGTTTGTAGATGGAAGAGTCAAACATAAAAATCACATACAGTTGTCTCTGCTGATTACATTCAGTGACCGCTTGGTCATATCAATCACATCAGCCCTTTGTAATTAAGCAGCAATTAAAAATGCTCACTGTTAAAAAAGGTGTGAAAGAAAGAGGTTGTCTTAATATAATTCTTGATAAATTTCAAAATCCGTCCAAAATTTAATCTGCTAACATAGAAAAGTAAAATATATTTATTCAGCAAGAAAGTGCATGAAACTTTTTCACTCACATTGTATTTCTCTTCTTTTTATATTTGCCCTCTGTAATACAAAAATAAATAAAAATAAAATAAAAATAAATACTCCACTACACACTTGTGCATGAACATTTTTAGCTCTGACTGAATGAAGTTAAGTCTATTTGCTTGTATGCAACACCAGCAATTAAAAGCACTCACTGTTAGAAAGGTGTGAAAGAACGGGGTTATTGTCATACAATTCTTAATAGATTTTAAAATCCTGCCAAAATTGAGTCTGTTAACATAGAAAAAGTGAAATATATTTGTTGGACAAGAGAGTGCATCAAACTTTTTCTAGAGTTTTTTTTTTTATTTGCCCTTTCTAATGCAAAAATAAACACTCCAAAAATCATTTTATTTCACCTATAAATCATATTCTACAGACGTAATGTTTGTTTGGTATAACATCAACAAAAAAAATGTGCATCCCTAATTTTCAGCGCTGACTCTGACTGAATTACGGACGTAGAGCCAGAGTAGCAAGATCGACTAGTCATTAGTCGATCTTGCTACTCTGGCTCTACGTCCTATATCTTGCAGCTCTAGATCTATGACTAGTATCGTGGCTGACCCTCTTGCTACATGCAGCAGCATCAATGACACATCAGTGCCGCACACTACCAGTCGTGTCAATGTCAAACTAATCAGCAGTATTTAAAACAAATCAAGGTCAAGCAGGAAATCATTTGTCCTTTGAGTTTTTGATCAGTGGAAATACTGTGGGGCAAAACAAACATCAGGAAAAAGTGAACCACCACTCACTGCAATTGTTTGATTGGTGACGGAGATTGGACTGTCGGGTATATATAAATCCAAATGCTACTTGTCTGAAAACAACTGTCGTCACCTGAAAGAAACAAGCTCAAACTCTTTATCTCTAAATACAAAATACGGACATTGACAAAGATGGATCCAAATTGACTTGGAGATAACAGATGAAAACTGACTGAGGTGCTGAGAGCAGAGGGGTTGGTGACTACTGAGTTGTATGTGTCCTGACCGGTTCGGTTCTGTGCCTCTGGGTCACAGCCGAGGCCGGTCTGACGCAGATGAGAAATTAGAAAGATGAAAGAACGACGCAGTAACTCTGACATTTTCCTTCAATGACAGGTCAAATCTACTGTCAGCATCAGCACCGACTCCACCTTCCATAATACATGTGTGCACCTAATGGCAACCTCCTGATCAGCGTAACCTTTTCCCCAGAGTCCCCATCCCATGTTTTCAGCTTCAGTGCCTCTGGTATTTTCTGCCTGGTCCCCGACTCCGACAACAAAAACCAAGAAAGATTCTGCATTCTACAACATCCCCCCAGCTTTTCCAGCGACAGATCTCCGCACTCGCTGGGTAAAGTCTTAAGTTTGTCACCCAGGTTCTGGTCTCCTGACATTTTGTAAATCCTGTCTGAAATGCCTCACAGACAAACTGCGGGCGCTGACTGTGAATGGTAGAGATGCATCACAATACGGGAGGAATGCAGGAAATATACGATGAAAGGACTGGAAGAACACTGCCAGACTTCAGATTCAAAAAGGTAAAGTTGGAATTGACACGTCAAAGACTGGAACAACAAAGTACAAAACAGACAGAAATTTTTCTATCTTTTTTTCTCCACCCTTTGTCAGTGTCTCTCTACCCAACACAGGCAGTGCAGACCCCAGGGAGAGCTGATAGCAGAATTACAGGGACAGTCTCACTGTGTGTGTGTGTGTGTGTGTGTGTGTGTGTGTGTGTGTGTGAGTGTGTGTGTGTGTGTGTGTGTGTGTGTGTGTGGGGAAAAGAGGGTGTGATGGAAAGAGGAATGAGATATGGAGGAATGGAGGAAGAAGAGTCAAGTAAGAACTGAGTCAATACACAACGCACACTGCAGAAATAAGTCACACACACACATACACACACACACACACACACACACACATCTAACAGCTCCTCAAGCTCTCATCTCCCCCTACTGTCACCTCGGCAGTAGCTCTTGTGGCCCTTGAATTCCCTCAAACTCACACACACACACATACACACACACACACACACACACACACACACACACACACACCTACAGAACATAGCTGTGTATTACGAGGTGTACCACTCCAGTGTGTAAAGCTGTTAAGCAGCAGCTGCTCCACTAGATGTTTGGTCCCCTTGGAGCTAAAATATTGATCAGTTCTCAGGCAAGTCTGCACCGGTACCCCCCTCCCCTCCCCGTCCCTACCATCCCCATGTATAATTGAAGTGTATCTCTTAGTGTGGCATGCCAGCTGGGAGAAGGCATTAGGCACCAAGGTAAGCTGAAGGCCTGTCTGTGCTGCCATAGCGGCTCCTTTGTCCATCAATCATGAGGCTTTTCACACAGGAAGGTTTCATGGACCCGCTACATTTACTGTAGGAAGTGTCGTGCCTTGTAAAAAGAAAATAGAGAATGTAAGACAGAACATAACAAGACTCAATATAAGGACATGTTTTACTGCTGGCCATTTATCTGAGGACGCAGCAGCTCCAGGGAGAGGATGCAGGACTCCTCTGGGCCAGAGAGTTTTAATGCACAGCATGATTTAATATGTTAAAGGATAGGTTGGTGCTTTATTATTTCCAAACTATCTTATTAGGCCATTTGTGAATACTTTGACTTCCTTACACCGTCTGTGACACTGAGCTACAAGCCCATTTATAAATCATTAAAAACAGATAGAAATGTGCTTTTTATTAAGGCTGCGTCCTAAAAGAGCTTTTAGCAAACACTGAACAAACAGAAGGAATACATGGATAAATCTGGTAGAGTATTCACAGCAGGAGAAAGCAGGTGTATGTGGGACTGAAATACAGCAGCCATGTTCAAGGTAATGAAGGAACATGTGATGCAGTGCAACAGTGTTTAAAGACCTTCTGATGAAAATCAAGTGTTTCACCTCGTTAACGTCCATATGATGTTTTCATATAATACAGACATACGATGATGAAATAATCAGCACCATGACTCAGTGTTTCCACCTTGAACTGCAGTGAACCAATGACAGACTCATAAACACAGATTCAGAGTTTCATACGTCACAAACCTAAGGAACCAATCCTGTCAACCTGTGGGGACGGGGGGCGGGGCTAAATACACCTGAAACCTTGTCAGTACAGAGAGAGAGAGTTAGCATCAGCACAACCACTAACACTGTGACAGCCACTGCCAGTTGCAAACTAACAAACAACATAAACACATAAAAGATGCTAACTGCGCTAACGGTTCTGACCCGTCTGCTAGCCTCTGGTTCTGGACTCATCTGAGTCTGGGTCTGACTGAGGCTCAAACATGTGGCTGAGTCTCTCTGATGTTTCCTCCTGTAAGCATCTTGATACTCTCTGCTCTTTCACCTGTCCACCTGGAGCCAGCAGGTGGTGGGCAGGGCTCAAGGCCTGATCCAGATTTCTCAACCAGGAAGTAAAAGGAGATGAGCTTCAGACACAGTTTTTTATGTGAGAAAACATGTTTAACTAAATATGAATCACAGCAGAGGATTTTGTCTGGAGTAATATTAATAGTTCTTGGACAACAATGGCGGTCCGTGGTAAGAAGCTATACACTGACACAATACTTGTTTGTAGAACATTCATTGTGAATAGTCAGAAAAAAGTAGATTATTATATTTCCTGCTGTATCCAGTCCAACACTGATAACAAAACTAGTTTTCCCATTTCCATTTACCACAGTTGTGGTTATGTTTAAAATTTCCTGTAAACATGCACTGAAAAATAAGAAATGAATGACAAATAGCATAAATACACTGGACAGATTCACAAGCAAAACACAAATGAAATGTCCTGAGGAAATGCTGAAAGAAGCTGCATGTTGAATAGAGTGGAAGCTTCCAAACACTGACTATCTCTATCTACACAACCAATCGTACGAGTATGAAAAACACAATAACACCAAACCAAATGCAGCTGTGTATGATACACAGTGTGAGCCCCGTCACAAACCTGACAGCCGCGGAGCAGAAATGTGCATCCTGATTCATATTAACATCACCTGCTGTTTCACACATTGCTCATGAGCGATTGCTTTAATTTTGATAGTTTACACACAGACATAATTACAGGCTTGCAGCAAACATTTCCAAAACCTGGTATGACGCCTAAAATATTTCACTGAGCACACACACAAACCGGCAATGCAGACTGCTTTCAATAATCTCTGTGGTGTCCTGCATGTGTACGTGTTTATGCCGTGCCACTAACATGACAGTCTAATACCTATGAACAGGCCTGATCCGATGTTTTATCAAATCTCCCCAGGTTAGGCATCGACAGCAACAGGCTGAAGAGCCCACGGGCTACAAAGTGTAAAGTCACACGTGTGAAATAAAAGGTGATAATTGCACCATTAGAGCAAACACCGCCCACACAGTTACACATTCATTTAGTTAGTCCTATTAAAAGGTTTGTTTAATTAAATAATAATGTCCTGCCATATTCTTTAAAACAGCCTGTTTAAAGTAGTGTGTCACATTGTTTTCTACATCATTTTGATTCAGTAATTTTTTAGCCGTGTTAGCAGTGTAGCTCCTGGGGTGGCGGTGAATCAGTCTGGGGGTCTGGTGGGTCGGTCCACCACTGTGGTCCAGTCTGAAATATACGTCCCCTAACTTTTTCTTCAGTGCCACTATGAGGTTCACATATGCAGTTTTAAGTGAAATATCTTGACAACTACAGGATGGACAGCCATGAAATTTGGTACAGACACTCATATCCCCCTCAGGGTGAACTGTCATCACTTTGGTGATCCCCTCATTTATCATCTGGCAATACCGTCAGGTGACAGTTTCAATTTGTCCAATACTTTGGTTTTTGGCCAAATACCTACAAAGGTAATGACATTCCCATCAGCTGTACCGCCAGTTTAGTGGCTAGCAAATATTGGCATGCTAACACAATGCAATGAGATCGTGAACATGACAAAAAAGATACCTGCTAAACTTTAGCATGTTAGCATTGTCATTCTGAGCATGTTCATGATGGCTTTAGACTCTGAAGGCTTTACATTTGTGCATGGCGCAAAACACAGTGGTGCACCAGTGGACTGGTCTTTTCCTGCCTCATAGTGAGGTCGCATGTGCACCCGTCCACAGAAATACCAAACTGGGACGCCGCGGTGGTTCACCTGATAGAGTGCATAACACGAAGGCTCAGTCCATACTGCAGCGGCCCGGGTTTGATTCTGGCTCGAGCCCCTTTGCTGCATGTCATCCCCTCCCTCTCACTGCAGCAACTGTCACATCTATACTCTGTGGCTTCACCGTATCTTTCACAGCTTGGATTGTTTGTCAAATTACGGTTTCCGAGGTCAAGAGCAGCCATCTCCACACCCTCACAGCTGTTTTCAGTGACCTGACTAATCGCACCTCTGCTCAGGTTGACGCTGGGCAGAGATTTGCTTGAAAGGATGTGATGTTACTCATCTGCACGACCAATAAGATGTACAATTAAACAATTAAAAGTGTGAGTCGACCTGCAACTGTAAGCTATTGCCTACATGTAGTCATCTGCTAATGACACGTTGCGTGGTTCTGTTTACATTCTGTGGACTGTTTTCAGAGCGAACTGTGTGGGCTAAGAAAAAAAAAGCAAACGCTAAGCATGCATAATAGTTGTTACACAAAGAGTAGCTGTTAATTACTGTGAGTACATGTCCCTCTTTTATTTACAGAATTATGGACAAGGATTATTAAAGGACTATAGTATATAAACAGTAGTACAGATACCAATAACTGAAAAATCCTAACAATATCTGTCCTTAGTTGACAGTGAGGAGGCAGCGCTAACAGCCTCTAGGTGTGGGATTGTCTGTTAGTATAATCTTCCAATTTATTTTGACATGGTGCTTTAAGGTCAGTTTCAACCCAACGGTGTCATATTGTAATTTTTAGATTAAGTTGTTTATGTTTTCTTTTTTTTTTTTTCACAAATAGAAAAGTTTTGTTTCGTTTTTTTTCCGGAATTTTGCTGAGGCGTCTTTTTGTTCGTATATCCACAGATTTTCAATACGAAGCAGATACCTGTTTATAAATGCATCAATCAGGTTCAAAGGTTTATGAAAAAACTACTTGACATACAGCCGCCAATAGAGCGACTCTGACAGTTACCATTCAAGATCAACATCAAGCTCGGGTGTCAATAATCAGAGAAGCAGTAGCATCAACTAAAAACCAGCTGAACTGAAGGTTACAGGTTTAATCAGTTTGCTCTTTACATCGCAAATGTTTGCAACGGGGGGGGGAACAAAATGTATTTTCTAATTGCTTATTCTTTCCTCGTGGAGTGAAATAAAGAGTTGACATGAGAGATAGGTAATTTCACCTTTTCCCTAAACACTGGAGAAAAGGGCAGAGCTTCCTCCTATGTGACAGCTGAATGGACACGCTTGAATGGATGTGAATCGTGTGCAATCATACGTGGTAGACTGCAAAACACTGTGTATGGCACACAGCAACACAACACAACAAATATACCAGACTCCAAAAAGAGAAGTTTTTCTTCAGCTGAGCCAGCCTTTCTCGAGTACGTGTCTCCTTTAGAGAGTGAGCCGAAAAAAAAATGGGATGGGGGGTGGAGGCTTTCACAGGAGCTTCATTACGGCATTGACAGCTTAAATTTGGCAACCTATTCTGCACTTTAAGGAGAGATTGTGCTTTACAGGACGAATGCAATTCATTACTCTGAGCCCAAGTTTGAACCGTGTGGGATTCTTCACTTTGAAACCAGCGTTTCTTCAGAGAACAACTGTTCAAGAAACAAAAGCAGAGGAATTACACGACTGATGTTCAAATGTTTTCCCATCGGTGAAGCACCGTCTTCTTCTGCTTTTCACTCTGTTTTTGTGATATTTTATAGGGGTGTGTGTGTGTGTGTGTGTGTGTGTGTGTGTGTGTGTGTGTTTGTGTGTGTGTGTGTGTGTGTGCGTGGTGAGAGGTACTGTTTTCTATCATAGTGTGGGGACCTTAGACATTATAGGTCCTTTAATTCGGGGTTAGGGTTTAAAGGTTAAAGGTGAGTTGTTGACATGTGATTAAAGGTCAGGAGAAGGAGAGGAAAAATAAACTATTCAGGTGTGTTTGTTGCTTCCACTTTGTTCTACCTACGTCACTCCAGTCAGCATTCGGAGACCTACAAAAACAGAGGTTGCACGGACAGGAACAAAACTTGGCCTTTTCTCCGAAGCCCAGCTGTCGGCCCGATAATGTTGCACATATGAGACGAAACCACTGGCTCCCTGTGAAGGCAGCGAGTTCAAATGGAGTGATCATAGTGAGAGACAATGCAGAGAGATGCACATTTCCCTCTTGATTCCTCCAGTCTCTCAACCAACACCCCCACCCCCCACCCTCTCCTCCTCTTCCTCCCTCCTCCATCCGCAGCACAACATTGCCCTCTGCTGCCCACAGCTTTCACTACATGAGGCTGAGTGCAGCAAAGAGGGGTTTACACTGTAGGAAATATCTTACCAACTGTCAAACAATCTGAGTCATGATGTGAGGAAAACTGGCGACTGGTGAGAAAGTGCAGTGTGTAGTCTGGGTGGTTTCAGACATAAAGAGCTTTGTACCAGGATATGAAAACATTTGCATTAGTCAACAGGCAAATAGAGGTATACACTAAAGCCTATGGCGTGACAAGATGGCCTTGTTTTACCACAGTATGAGAAACCAATCAAAGGGAATGTACAATATAAATTTGTGTTTGTGCATCCAAGCAAACAGGCAACTAAAGGCCGAAATTTTCAGTGTGAATTAGTCACTGTTGGTCTTATACTTTCTACTTCCTGTATTTCACACATAAAAGCAGCTTTTCAGAAAATTTGAAAACCACTGGAGCATTTGACAAACACATCAAACTGCCCTCAAAAGTGTGCAAAATAAAAGCTTAGAAAAAGTCAGGCTTGACAACTCATAAACAACTCCTGAAGTGTCAGACACACAGACACACACACACACACATACAAACACACACACACACACACACACACACAAAAAAACATAACAACAGATGTCGTCGTCATTGTCAAGACATCTTGCCTCTCTCTGCCAGGAGAGGAAGGAAACGCTGAGACTAAACAAGAAAACAGATTTAGTAAGAGCTCTCTCCTTCTCTCTTTAATCACTGCTCATCTTTGCTTTTCACCAGATATTAAAACCAATCCATCATGGCTGAGTGAGGGTGGGGCGGTGGGGGCCTTGCAATTTTCCCTGCACTCCTGTATCTGAGGAGAGGATACCCCCTCTGACATTATTTGGATATCAAACAGCAATTTGCCACTCATAAACAGCAGCATAAATGCGAGTGCATCGGGCCAAATCCAATAAAAAAGCTGGTGCAGCTCTTGCGGCACGACACAGAGAGGGCCAGGCCCACTTTATCATCCTGATAGGATATGATGTGGTTTATATTATTACCCTGGACGGATAATGGGATTTGGATGCTTATTGGGATACCAAGTGGGTTTGAATACAGGCTATAACTATAATGGTGGATCAAAGTGAGGCCGTACACTGCGCGAGATTGTTCGATCAAAAGAACATCAAGCGGAGGAAAGGGGAGAAAACAGATGGTGACAGAACTGGAAATCAGAATGTGCCATAGCTGTGACTCATTGGTGTCGCTGTAAAAAAATAAAAAAATAAAAAAATAAATAAAAGACTTACGCAACACTCTGCATTTAACAGCCAGCTACAGCTTGCGGTATTCTTTCCATTAAAAAAGGACTTTCTCAAAAAAACAGCTCACACTGTAAGCAGCTCAGCCATCTTCCACACTGGAGGCTGCAGGACTCTGACACCATCATAAACCGGTGGGTGAGCGGCCTCCAACCGGGACGTACAGACACCGTCAGACGTTTGATTTAGAGAGAACACAGACATCCAGCTGCTCCCCACATATCTGTTCAAAACTAACAGAACGATTCAGAGGGGATGGTAAACATGTCGCTGGGTGACGAATTTTCAAGCGATAAGACTACTTTGGGGTACGTTTTGTAGTTCGCAACTGATGACCCGTTTATAAGTAAACTCCTCTGGCAGACACTGCACAGAGAGCACATCTGTCAACTGCAGGATCGATGTTAAAGCCGTGTGATAGCAGGAATGCCTCCTGAAGTGTTGATGCCAAAACGCTGCCGCCAGTGGAGCTGCCTTTCTGTTTGTTTCCTTTTGATCCTGACCTCTGGCTTTTGATTATCATAGAAGGAGGTAAGATAAGAGAGGCTGAATGAAAGATGGCTGCCAAATGAAGTGAATTTATGCATATGAACAAAAGGGCAGTAAAAGCCCTTGTTTGTTCTCTGATTTTTCCTCCTTTCTAGGAAAAACATCCACGTCTAACTCCAAGGAAAATGTAATGTCTTCTTGCCCTTGTTCTGTGTTTCCTGAGGACAATAAGGGCTCACTGGATGGTTTATATATATTAGGGATGTAACGGTACATGTATTTGTGCCGCGCCCTTCAGTACAGGATGTACAGTTCGGTTCGCACTGTGATCCAAATGAATATAATCAAACTTTAACCATGAACGTTTTGTGCTCCGATGGTCAGGATGCGACACGTTAGTCAATAAAGTCAGTTGTGATCAGATCTGCAGCAATATCATTAATACCTAAATGACTTAGGTATGTTTGTTTTAAGAAATGTGTTTCTATGTGCATTTCTTTATGTTCAAGAAACAGCAAGTCATCCATTTTAAATTATGCCCAGGTTGCCACTTGGCTACAAGTTTACAAGTTTACAATTACACTTTATGTTTACAAGTTAAATTCATCATAAATTAAAAGAAATATGATGTTTTTTTATATCTTATATCTCAAAGAATTTAATTTCTATAGTCGCTGTATAAAGTATAGAAGAATGCTAAATAAAATATGGACATTATCAATGCATTTGACTTTTAGAATAAATAATTAAAACCTCTTTACTATTTACAAGATGTTTCTGCTCTTGCAGGTCTAACTCTGGTCTTACTTTTAGTTTTTGAGTACTTCTTTCTCACCACTGGTATCAACCTGATTTTGTAGACTAAAACATAATAGATTAAATCAATAATTTAACAGCTAAAAAATGGGTTTAGGCTACAAATAGGACGCAAATAGATACAGTTCTTTAAAGTGTCACACATTTGCATGAGCCACGGCAGAAACATCAGTTTTTAAAATACTAGTCAGGTGCCATAGGTTTTGCCTGGTTAGATCTCCTCTCCACACACCTGACTAGAAAAACTCTGGACTGCACAGTCACATGTCAAAAGCTGTTTGAAGCCTTCAACTTCACTTTACTTTACTACTGTACAGGAGCCGGAGCAGGATGGACACAGAGACCAGAGGCTGCCTCGCTAAACAAAAGAAATCATTTTCAAGTTGAATGGATACCATGAAGATAATCTTATTTGTGGCATATTTCAATATCAGTGTTGTATATTTTGTCTTTTGTATCTCAAGTCCCTCGTCGCAACGACATTTTCAGATTTCCCAGAAGTAATAGGAAATTTCATCATCAAAGCTCATCTTTCAAAGAGTACATCACCTAGTTTGACATAAAAAAATTGTGTCTTTGTTCCGTTTGTCTAATGATGATTACAGAGGAGAAAAGACCCAAAGAACAATGGTCGGGAAAAAAATGGAAAAAAGTGGCAAAGTGAGACTGAAGACTTCTGCGAAACTCAGGCCAACTTCACCCACACCGACTCACATGGTTAAGTTAAGTACATTACAATTCAAATCCAGAGAAAAACAACCAGTAAGTCTTTACTGCTGTTTGTTCAGAGCAGCTCAACCACAGCAGACATATTACCACTTGCAAAAGAGGGTGTTAAATTACAATAAATACTACAGCAAGTACATGTAATTGCACCAAATCTACCTCCAAACCATAAAGGACTGATGTTCTGAGGGTTGGAAGTTGCCTGTTTATCATTATAATGTAGCCGACAAACACTGTTTGCAGCAACACAATCCCGAGCAGCAGTCTAATAAAGACAATAACCCGGAGCTAAACGTGAAGAGATGAGGAAACAGTACTAAAATTATCACCACGTCACAGGAGGGGCTGCACTTCAGGCTCACAACAAGCAGTTGACTTCAGAGTGATTTCTGTAAGTGCAGAGAAGCGACTTTCTACAAAGATGTATTTACAGCTGCAAATAACAGTTATATACTAATTTGTCTCTCGCTATTTTTATTGATTTTAGGCTGTAAAATGTCAAACTAATTATGAACAATGCCTTTCACAAGTTAGTCCGATCTGATGTCTTCAAACAGTTAAATTTGGCTGATCAACAGTGCAAAATCAAAAGCTCATTTTAAATGATATGAATTTGAAAAAAAAAAAGCTCCAAATGTTTAGGAGTTTTACTGGATAAGACTTAAAATGATTAAAACAATTATCTAAATAGTTATAAATCAATTATCCTGTCAATTGAAACATTATTTTAACCCACTAACTGATTCATCAGATGTATTATTAAGTAATAGTAACTAGAACACAGAGTAAAGCTCAAGCATAAATACAGTGATTTCTGCTGAGACTGACCAAAGTGCGATACTGAGAATTCACTAAAACTTCAGTCTTGTAAAATGAACAAATTATAACATTTTGGCTGGCAGGCCTGGCCGTCTGCCTCAGTGTGCTGCTGTGTAATTGGTTGTAGTTACACCAAATAATCCAATTCAAATTCACTGGGCTGCTCATAGTTTTTGTGCAACTGTCACTGACACTGTGAATAGCTGTTAATGCTAATGTTGGCAATATAGCAATAGCAAAAACTTACATGTAGCTCCTTTAAAGGAGGCAGAAATATTACAGCTATGGAGACCATTAGATGTTGAATTCTTGTACCCTGTACGAGCTGGTTGGTGGAAAATCAATCAGGTTTTCTCGAGCATGTCTGCTCAGTGGGAGAGTGGAAACTGAGGAGGTTGAGATTGAATAGAAAAATACAACAGTCTCCAAAAATTACAGAAATGCAAAGCTGAGCACAACAGCTCTAGGACACTGACTTTCAAAAAAACACCACTTTACCTGTTCAGTTACAAATGGACACATCGTCAACTATCACTGCAGAAAGCACATTCATGCTGCTGTGCTGAAGATTTTTAGCACCAGGCTGAGAAGGTTTAAAACTCAGAGAGGTTACAGCTGATTCATTTATCACAGTTGGTGACCTCATGTATTTCTAGTATATAGCTCCATCCAGCTTCAAAATGAGTAGTGGTTTAATTAGCTGAAGTAAGTGAAAACGACTGTGTGACTGTGCATGGCCTTTACAAAATCTCTTTTTTACTATTAGTTCCTCACTATCAGGAATGGGGTCAGAGTATAGACACAGTTTTGGGGAATCACGGCGGCACACAAACCACAACTTCTTTGATATGTTGTCTGGTTATTTTATCCATCAAAGGTGTCTATATTAACTTTCCAGAAAATGTAGTATAAGTATAAAGTCACTGTAACCTAAATCTGATAAAAGCACACCACCAGAGTCCTGATGAAGGAGATAAGACGAGTTTGTGACTGTTAAACTTGAAATGAATAGTGTTGCTTACTGGGTCATGACTATTTAATGGTGTAGAGAAATACTTAAGTTTTTCAGGGGCAGGTTCCCTGTGTGATGCATTTGAGTATATTAACCTCTTAACCCTGTAAAACTGACTGAACATTGGTCATCATTAACTGATCTGCAGTTCACTGTGTCTGTAATTGATTCAGATTTGCACTGTATCCACGCTTTTCTACAGAAGAATCTTCTGTCACAACTCCATAAGTTGTTGCTTCGCATAAAAATATGATGTTATTCAATTTGCAGTGTAGGAAAATGAACTGGAACAAATGCAAAAGGAATCACTTACTGGCAATCAGGGCAGGATGTCACTTGCCTGTTTAGGCTGGAAACATTCTCAAGAGCGAAGCACAATCACAACTGTCGCTTCTCATTTTGCTGTGAGTGGTGGAGCTTTTGAGTTGGTTGTAATTAAATAATGGCTATGCTAGATTAATGTAATTCATGTTTGAATGGGCACTGGTTTTACTTTACGATCATCAATCCACTGCTTATAAAATGAACATCAGAGGAGCTTCAAATAAAGTGACACAGAGTAAATGTCATCTGCAGTCCTCTAGCCTTATTTCAGAGGAATGCCTTTCATAATAAAAGTTACCTCATTGAAGGATATCTTGTTGTTTTTCATCCCCTGGGGTTGGCTTCTCCATGTTTTCCCAAAGAAGTGCTGGTGATTTCTATCAAACAGGGTCGCTCGCAGCTGGTAGGTCAGGTCTTGTTCCACCTCTGGGATCTCCTGTGACTAAAAGGGGGGAGACATTCATATCAGTTAATCCACAGCCCTTAAAGATTTGGTGGTATGGAAAGGTAAAACTTTAATATCTTCCACTTTAACGTTGCCACCTCCCAGAAAAACATTTGAATGAGTCCACCTAAACATCTTCACTCAAGATCCCAATCCTCAATTCTGCATGAGTACATCACTTAGAAAGAAACAAAATATGCATGTTAAGATTAACTGTGGTGGATTAGCTCTAAACCGAATTCAAAAGAGGATTCATAATGATATTCTGTACGGGTCAACTTAATTGTACGTTTGACAAAATGTAAATGGATCATAAAGTATAGCGATGAGATACTTTTATAAGTCTTCATCATACCTTGTCTACAGTCCAAAGGTAGAAGACTAAGACTTCAACAACTTAAAACCTACACTGTATTTATGTGTTCAACCATCACTGTGTTACTGCCGTTAGCAGAACTGTTACAGCTGCATCGCTACCGAGCATTTAGCGTTATCTGTGAGCTGTCACCTGCGGGAGGTGAGCTGCAGTGACCCGGCTGAGGCTGAGCTGGAAGCCGTGGGATTGGGTGAAGTGGCTATCCACAGCCAGGCGGACTGTCTGGCTAGGTGGAGGAACCAGCCGGCTTCTGTCAAACACTCCTTTCCAGCCGTCCGCCACGGTGGTTATGTCGTCTGTCTTTACCATATTAGCTAGTTAATAGAAACATTAGCACAATATTTCAAAAATACAAAATCAAAAATATAGTGACAACCGAATATTACACAGAATATTATCTTTTCCACCCGTTTAGATATTCAAACCCGCGGTCGCCATTTTGAAATCGGATTCTACCATTCGGTGCAGAGGGGTTGCTCTAGCAAATCAATAGTTTCATCAGGATAATTGTCCCGTAAAAACCTTATACAAATAGTAGGAATTAATCATAAAAGGAAGATGTTTATGTAATGAATTATTTCACCCCAAAACTGAACATATAATCAGAATTTCTCAAACGTCGTCTTTAACACACGAAACCTTTCATTTGGTATTTCCCATCGTGGTGCATCAATTGCTATGGTAATCCTCACGTTGCCATCATGGATGTATTGTGGTTGCCATGTAGGTCTGCTTTTTTTTCCCCACACCCGGAGGTGGGCAAAGACCCGCCCCTATCCTGCCTCTGATTGGCTAGTACTCGTTTATGGTTAAGCATGAAGAGTGACGATTGGCTAGAGTTTAGGGTAACAATATCAGGCTAAGCCAATCAGAGACAGGGTAGGGGAGGGTTTTCGCCCACCTCGGGTAGGAAAAAAAAAGAATGCGGTAGGTCATACAAACACATTTGGCAAGTATCATATATTTGAGGAGTAACTTGCAATGTTATTGTTGTTGAAGTTAGCATGTGTGCTATCGTTAAACTGTAAAACCACAGTGTAAAACGTATTCTAATCTTGTGTTTTAAATTGGTTCTGCATGATGATTCTGATGATGAATAACGGCTCCTGAACTTACCTCCATCACTTATGAACGGCTGCAATAGCTTCCAGTCAACCTGTCAGACTGTTGCACTGTCCTCACTTAGCTATGAAGTATTATTTTTACATTTCTACTATAATTTATACTTGTTACTAAGTACGATTTATCCACCTCTCTTTATTATGCAAACTTTTATTTATAATTTGTCAGTTACAGTTGATTGTAAATATCACACATTATTTAATTCATCCATTCATTACATTCTTTTGTACACCTCTCCAGTGGTGTAAATTGTTGAAATTAATGTAGTTTTAATGTGAAATAAAGTTTTTTATGAAACTTTTCCTTGTTGATGGTTTTTATGGAGTGTGTCTGGTATGAATTTTAACAGTAGCAGCAGCACAGTATAGAAATCACAACACATTGAAGTTTTTCCTGAATTTGTAATTAATCACAAGACTTTCTATGTTGCTTTAATCAACAACAAAAATGATAGAAATGTTTAAATGTGTCTATCCTTCAACAGTGATAATACAGGATCTAGAGATAGATACTAGAGTTTGTGCTTTTCTAATTTGTCTTAATACTTAGTAATGAAAACTAATTCACCAAAGTGACCTGTTAGATTCATCATGAGGTATATGGTAAATATCAAAAAAACATACTCGGTACAATTTAATCATAGGTTTATTTATTAAACACCTTTACAATGACAACAATTGAGTTATGAATAAAACTAATGTACATGAGCTGTACTACACTAAGAAGTTTTGAATGTGCCTGCTGCTTGGTGCGTGTACTTCATTCCTCTCGTTTCAATCTGCACAAAGGACGTTTCTTTCAGTTTCATTCATGTCGTAGAGACTCATTCTGACACTGACCTCAGTCACTGAAGGTGTCCCTCAAAAAGCCTTTTGAAGCTGTCACGACTGGCCACAATAACCTCACACTGATGGTTTCAAACCCAAATTTGTCCCCACAACCACAGCAAGACATATATACAGTCATGTACATGCCCTAACAGAAGTTGATCTGCAATAAAGCTAACACCACTACATCCCCATATAGACAATAGCTTCTAAGATGGAACTTTTGTGACCTACCTTACCTCTTACCTTTTTGACACTCTTATTTTGAAAGTGTCTGCTTCTGTGTTTGGCAGTATAAATTGCATAAGGTTTTCTACAACAGAGCCAATAATTCCCTCTTACCATATTGAGACTTTTATTTTGAAGGTTAATTCATATCATGGAGATGGTGTTTGTGTGTTTCTGTCAATAATTGTGTGTGTGTGTGTGTTGAAGTATGACGCAGCTGTAGAGCTCCAAAGAGGGCTGGGTTTGGTCATTTTGAAGACGTCTCCTCATTCATTCTCTATGGGAATTTATTTGCCTTTTACCAGCATTTATGTTGCCATAGTTACTCAAATCGCTAAGAGTATCTATATTGTCTGAGTTTTCTCAAAGCTGCTGGACTAGTTACGCACCGAAATTTCGATACAGAAGATGACTAAGAAGAATAAGTATGCAGAATAATAATATGCCTTCAAGGCTCCTGCGTTGCAGGCACATAACTAGGAAATTCCTGAAGAAACTTTGCTCTTCTACAGCTCAGGAGACAAAACTGTGATTCCCATTTCAGCTTCACTTTAGTTTCTATTTTGTTTGAAATGCTGTTTCTCATATTTTTCTGCTGAATTTCACTAGGATAAATAAGTGAGACACGACAACTTGAGACTTAAGGAGATTCCCTGCTGAACTCCATTCAGTGTTTGTAATGGCTCCTTTTATTCTGGTTTGTAAATGAAATTGAACGATACTAGAGCTGCTATGGAGCAACACGTGAGGCTACATGGGAAAGTGGTCTCAGACTTTTGGACACCACTGTATATAAACTAACCCTATACTGAGAGGTGTTCCTAACATTTTGTCCATCCCATTTATAGGATTCAGTAAATACTGAACATTATAATCCTCATGAAGGAGGATTTACTGCAGCCCTGTTCCATTATACTGCATTAATTTCATCCAGGTTCACCTAATACATATATATGAATTAAAACTAAAAATCAAGGACACTTACAAATGCTAAAACAAATCAGCCCTTTATTTAAAGTTCAACCAATATACAGCAACTCTTAATAAATGCATTCCTTTGAACAGAATGGTAATGGGGTTAATGGGGCAGAAATAAATGATTGCAGATTGCCTTAGAAAGGTTCGCTGTGTAACTGGTGCTAGATGTCCTGAGCGGTCTGTCTCATCTTGTAATACCGCTTTGTTCCTCAAGAGTCACTGTAGCGCCATAAACTTATCATATAACTTACTAATAGAACTTGAGGTTCAGGTGAAACTGATTATCTCTCTCCACGGCTCCTCACCCTGTGATAGTGAGTCATGTGATGACTTTAGTTTTCTCAACCGATGCTCATTCATCCACAGCACATGATGTGAGCTGCAAGAATAAAAGAAAGCACAAATTACAAATTAATTGTTACAAACAGTAACAGCATTGTGCCCAATGGAAACTATTTACAACATTTTTACCAGGGAAAACAGTCAGTGTCCAGTCTTTGCACTGCAACTTTCCATCTTGGTGTTGAAGAGTTTTTAAGACCATCGTGAATGCAATTTAAGAATATAACTAAAGGAAATCGAAAGAGATTGCCGCCCGGTGGCTAACTCGCACCCCCCAGTTGTGGCCTTGCTTGAATGGACGACTTAGCCCCCGGTTCAAATTAGGCTCAAAATGATTTTGAGCTTATAAAGTGATGTTCACAAATAATTCCAATGTTTGTAGTTGGAAATCAAACTTTGTAAACCTGTCAAATAAATCTGCATGACAAATTCAAGTTTGTGCACGTGAAAACAAATTGTGCTTGTGGCAAAGAGGTTTGTATTTGTTAAAACATTTGAATCAAAACTGAACAAATGGTCAGTGGGGAGGTTAAACAAAGACACAGGGAAAGAAGAAATGCTTTTGTTGACATCTGTGTGCAGAGATAAAGAGCAGAAAACTAAAACTCAGTGAGCAACATTCCCAGTGTGTGACACTGACAAGTACAAAGTTTGATCCTTGTCACTGCAGTGTCACACACTGTGGGAACTTGACCAGAGTTTTACAGTTTTCTTCTCTGTATCACGACACAGATGTTGAAAAATCCATTTCTTCTTTTACAGTTTCTATTCTATTGTTATTTAATGTAAAACGGTTCAGCAGACTGTTTATTACAACTAAGCTGAGGGAATAATGTATTTTCAGATGTCTGTGATCATCTAATCAGAGTGCTGTTTCTTTTGTCTTTTTCTCTATACTCAATAATATATTGATATGATTTCTCTCTATTATAATGTTTTTTTCCATCCAGCCAAGGTCTGGATCTTTGGGGACACCTACAACCTCTTGCAGCAATGATGGAGGCCCTGCACCACCTTCACCTGCAGTGTCCACACATGAAGATCTTCTCTTCCCAAACATAGACACAATGACTTGTATGATAATATATATAATACTTCTTTTTGCAACCAGTGGAGTCACCATGATGGTCATTCGATAGAAGGCAAGTTTAAGACACTTCCGCATTGGCTTAATTTTCCAGACCCGGAGTCGACGTCCATTTTTATATACAATCTACGATTTAAACTTAAAAGGTCCCCCATTACAGTAAACCGGATCTGTGTAAAAACGAATTAAAAAAGATAATTATAAATATTATAAAAACAGAGATTCTTGATTTCTTTAAGTGAATGTTTTACGCTTTTCGTATAATATCGCCACTTTTATTTGTAAAAAAAAATATGAATCTGAATACTCTCCACCACTGTTCACAGCAGACTCTCACTGTCAGAAACCATGGCCCCGCATCAACCACTAGAGGGCAGCAGCACATCGCCGCGCAGTCAGTCTGAAGAGGAAGAGGAAGAGGAAGCGGTAGTTACAAACTGAAGCGGTGAGATGTTCGGGCTTTTCAGGAAAAGTAAACCCGTGAAAATTAGGAGTTTTAATGAAAACAGGAAGTATGGAGTTGCAGCAAAAGACCTGAAGGAGCTGCTTAAAAAAGGCTGCAAGACATTAAAGGTGAGCCCGCGTGTTTTTAACAGCTTTACCGCCCGATCCTCATCTTTCTCTTCAGCGAGGAGCGAAGTTAAACGCTGCTGGTGAACAAAATAAACACACAGCTGTTTGTGACCAGCTCAAGCTGATATTAATTTGTTCTCAATAAGAAGACGTAACTTTATCTATTGAATTAACTGCGGCTCGACACAGGGCTCCTCTCTGGTCTAGTTCACGGTCAGATTCACCTTGAACTAGATGTGACCAACCTCGAAACTGAAAGATAAAGTTATCTTCACATTATGTCACATAATGTTCCTGACATGTCACAGTTCTCTGCTATTTAAATAAGATTAACTTCATTTACACACAGGAGGGAAACTGAGAATTACAGCAGCACATGAACAGGTCAGAGAGGCAGATAGGTGCATACCCCAGATACATTAACAGTAAAGAACATTTCAAATATGTTGCACCTTTCAGATTAAATTAGTTTCTGTCAGTAGGAGCTATTCTATAATAATAATAATAACAATAATAATAATAATGATAACTTTTATATTTATATAGCACTTTTCTAAACAGTTACAAGTGCTGTACAAACATAAAAACAAAACAAAGCAATAAAAGATTAAGAGAATTAAGGCTAAGTGTCAATTACCAAGACAAGTGTAATTACAAAATTACAAATACTGTGTTAAAGCAATAAAATCAATAAAGCAGCCAAAAGAAAAAAAAACTAAAGTAGAAACCAAAGATAAAAATATTCAAATCAAGAATCAAAAGCTGCCTAAACTGGGGAAGCGAGTTTGATGATAAGGGGAGAGCCGTTCTGAGATGTAAGACGATAACAAACCAGACAGAGTCTTATAAGTGATTAAAAGTATTTTAAAATGGATCCTAAAAGACACAGGTGGCCAATGTAAGGAGGATAAAATGGGTGTAATATGATCCAGCAGTATCTAGCAGGAGTCTAGCTGCAGCCTTTTGTATAAGACAATCATCTGCTCGTCTAGTCTCCTGTGTGTGAACACAAGATAAATAAATCCATTTAATCAGAGCAGACTCTGTCACAGGAAACATTTAATCTAAAAAAACAAAAAAAACACAAGATAATTAGATAATCACTGTATTCTGTCATCATGTGTCTCCACATCGTCTGCACACTGTAAAAATTAAAATAAATAGTGCTTTCCCACGTCTGGGCAGGATTGTGTGACACAGGCATCACAGTATATACAGTGTTCATATAATGTTGTATGTATAACTTAAATACATTTTAGAAGCAAAGTCAAGACATACCTCTTTGGCTGGCTTTTAATTCAATTTTATTTATTTATCTTTCTATTTATTAATATATTTTAAGCAATGTCCTTTTATTCTATGATTATTTTCTGGATTATTTTTATGAATACCCTATTTTTATTTCTGGTTATTTATTTCTTCTTTTATTTCTGGTTTTACTTTCTTCCAAACATCTCCTCTCTTTTAGCATTTTATTATTTTATCCTTCCTATTTTATCTTCACTTTTATTTGACTTTTAATATCCTCCCTTTTATTTCTGGTTTTACTCCCTTTAATACATCTCCTCTGTTTTAGTATTTTATCTTTATCACTCTATCATTATCTTTGCTTTCCCGTCTTCAGTGTTTCCTCAATGTAAATTTATACATTTTGGCATGAATTTAAATAACATCCATTATAATTATTTTATTATTATGTTGTCCATATTTCCAGTTGCCACTTCCTGGTGCACATGTTTGTTTGTATTCTGATGGGACAAAA
Organism: Seriola dumerili; assembly: GCF_002260705.1. Taxonomy (NCBI): domain Eukaryota; kingdom Metazoa; phylum Chordata; class Actinopteri; order Carangiformes; family Carangidae; genus Seriola; species Seriola dumerili. The sequence goes on along the minus strand of NW_019175055.1, from coordinate 870,402 downwards.
GTGACGGAGGAATTCTTCCAGACTCTGCCGGACCACACCGAACTCATTCTTCTCTATGGGGAGCAGACGTGGAGCGGGGGTAGGTGAAACAACACAAAAAATAAATCAACAGAAATGATTCTCTCTCTTATACTTGATACCTGATTTCAGTTGTGCATGACATCGGTGAGTTACTGGACACAGACCGACACGCCGACGCTATCATCAAAGCAGCGAAGGGGCTCCTGTCTGACGAGGAGTCTCCGAAGAGGCGTAAGATCCTGAGTGACCTGCTGCTGAACCTGGACGACAGGTCTGAGCTGGAGAGCAGAGAGGAGGACGAGGAGTGGTTCAGAGGTAGAGTCACCGCCGCCATGACGACAACATAATATCTGCTCAGTTTCTGGTTATAGCAATAAAACTGTTCTTGTTTTAAGGGAGATCCTTTTCACATTAAAGTGAGGTATTCGAATGTAGTTTTCTCAGTTTCAGCAGCAGATTCTGAACAGATTACTGCAACCACAGCAGAGAGTTTTGGAGATAAAACTGCCAACTTCACTTAAAACAGTAACCTCCTTCAGTTGTTGCCATGTTTAAGTTAAAATATGAACTTCTAAAGGAAGATGGGAAACTGTATCTCATCAGCTAACAGAGAGTCATCAATGCCCCCGAGAGGATCAGTCTGTTTGACTGCAGTGACTCTGTGGCTCTGCTCTGCAGCAACACTGAAGACAAACTTCACATTTCTGGCTGTTTTTCCAGAAAGGCAGAGTTTGTTGCAACAGATTGCTTTTCATACTGTGAGGTGTAATGAACATCCCGGCTTTAGGATTTAACTCTTGAGACATTTGGTTCTTCAAGATGATGGAAAATGTGAGTGTTTCATTTCAGGTGTCGAAGCTCGATTCAAGACAAAGTCCGCCTACATGAAGTTCAACTGTGAGAGCAGGATACGAGGTTACATGAAGGAGGTAGGTCTACGAACTGACGCTCATCTCCGCAGGTCTCAGGCGTCTGACATGATATCTAACGGATTGTTTGTTTGTGTTTTTTTCTCAGTTGGACGACGCAACCAAAACCATCCAGAAAGCTAAAGTCAGGGCCGAGTTCTTGAAAACATCAAAGAGCCTGGTGGAAATGCTGAAAGCAGCCAGATACAACGGCTCTTACTTTGACAGGACTGAGAAGGAGCCGGCTCGCCTCTGCACTCAGGAGGGATGGTTCACCTGCCAGGTACCACGGGACATACTGTAGACCACCAGACCAAACTGACGAGTGATTCTGAAAGAGCGGGAGCAGCTTTTTAACATATTTACACCTTCCTCTTCCTCAGGGATCATTTGACCTGGACGTGTGCAAGTCCCTCCACTCCATCAACCCATACGGCAGCCGAGAGAGCAGGATCGTCTTCAGCACCTGGAACCTGGACCACAGGTCGGGCGCTTCAGCTGAGTCACGAAGGGCAATCTAAAAATATATTATATAGATCCAGAGGTGGAGAAAGTTCACAGCTCCATCACTGAAGTCAGAGTTTAGATCCTCCAGGTCAAATATTTCTCAGTCAGATTTTTACTGGAGAACTTGGTTTTAAAATACTAAAGGATTCAAAAGTAAATTTTTTATGTTCTGTACCGTTTCCACATTTACAGAACCTAATGACTCTGAAACAACCTGCGGACTGACTGACTGTTGAACTTGTAGAAAATGATCACAGACTGTAGACATGGACATGAAAACACATTGAATCAACAAAAGGGAGCCATTGTTGTTTTCACATTTCTTATTGTTTTTAGTCAGTGATGAAGTCTGGTCGTGGTAAACGCAGCAAACATTTCAAACTAAATGAATCTTTATTTGTAAACCTTCAAACACAGACTTCAGATCAGAACATGGTCTCTGTGAAGAATCTTCTGCCTTATAGTGTATGGTCTATCGCATTTTTCAAAATAAAATAAAATCTATTCCACTGACTTAAGGCTCTGCTTCAAAGTAAGAGCGCTTCGTAGAAATGTAGTGGAGTCAAAAGTCACAAGTTTCTTAAGAAAATACTCAAGTAAAGAACATACTGGAGTTTCTCACATATCGCACATTTTCTGAACATGAAAAGTATAATTCATTCTTCATAACTGTCATTTCTTCTCAGTGCACAGCTGAAATTTCACTATAGTTTAATTTCATATTGTATAGAATTCACTTTCGTGCATTTTACATCATGCACATTAGCATGTCTTTGTTTTTCTGTATGTTTTTGGTTATTCCACAAAACTCGAGGCTGTTTTTCATACATGGCTTTTCGCATATTACAGTAAGTATTTGAATGTGAACTTAAAACATCTGCACAAGGACGTTAAGTTTAAACCAATCACTATTCTAATGACTCAAATGTCTTGTGCATAAGGAAGCTAGTTCTTGAACAAACCCAACATTTCTTCTTCTTCTTGGGTCCAGGATAGAAAAGAAGAGGACGGTCATTCCCGCTCTGCTGGACGCTCTGCAAAATCACAAGGCAGCCGACGTCAACCTGACCTACTTCTACCGCCTGCTGTTCACCAGGGAAAACCTGAAGCTGGTTCACATCGTGTGCCACAAGAAGGGAGCTCACAACCTGCAGTGTGACGCCAAGAAGGTTTTTAAACGAGCCAGCGACGCCAACAAGAGAAACCAGACGACCAATGGCAAGAAGAGCCGCTTGAAGTGAATATTTTTTTATGAATTAATTTGTATGTACAGAAGCCGAGAAAAGGGCATACTCACAAATATTTATTTTTCATCCTGTTATCTCAAGATAAAGCTAGACTTAACGAGATATTATCAAGAGAAAAATTATTTTTTTGTTATCCTGCAATGAGATAATTATCCTGTTATATCAAGATAACGAGATATTATCAGGATAAAACGATTTTTTATTATCCCGAAATAAGGAGATAATTATCCGGAGAAAATGATTTTGACTGAACCTCATACAGTAAGTCGCAATAACACTTCTCCTTAGCAACAATCCTTAGCAACTCATTAGCTGATGAGGACTGATCTGATATTGTTTGAAAAGTCAAGACAGTTTTGTGATTTCTGCCCTTGACTGAAATATTCTCTGATGAATTATATAGAGAACTCAGTTATGTTGAGATAATGGGAAAATAAATGGCCTCTCTCAGCTTCCGTGTGTATGAGCTGTGACAACATAATGTCTTACACTGATGAACCATGTGAATATCTCCATTGTAGCAACAAGGTGACGTCACCTTTTTATTTTTACCTCATTGAGTAATTACTCGGACTTGAAACCATGAAAAATGTTTATTTCTTCTTTGTGTTGGCCGGTGATGAAAAACGCATGAGCTGATTACAATGACTGTTTCCTGTACAAGGCATTCGCTCAGTCACAAAGTTGCATAGAAGAATATGAAAAGCATTTTACATAAATAAGGCAGTAAAAATATATAAAACATTTGCTTGGACGGCCAGAAGAAAAACTCGAGTACAACGACTGTGACTCTGATTTAGACGAGAAACCTCAAGGTTTTTTTTTTTTGTTTTTTTACTATAAATTTTTCATTTGTAATTTTGTCATTTTTTTGCAAATATAAACCCAACAGGAACCATGTCAGGGAAGATGATTAGCTGCATTGATTATTGATATGTGTGTGTGTATATATATATATATATATATACAGGAATATTAGACACTTGGTGAATAAGAAAACTACAGACATGACATTTGTGGTATTAAATGAGCTCATGTTGACACTGTTGACGTGTGTGTTCCCTGCTCCTTCATCACATGAAATCTTTTCTTACGCTGCTTTTATCAACACGTGACTTTTACATTTAGAATTTCAGACCTTTTTAATTTGGAGATTTGTGAGGAAAAAATAAACAGTTTTAACGTTTGTGACTTTAGTCCAGCACTGTATTTGGTACTTCTCAAAGACAATCTCAAGCATCTCATGTTCTGTGGACTGATTGGTCGATATAAAGTGCTGTCATCACACCGTCCAGGTTAAGTCCTGTTACAACTGAACCCGGGGAGGTGTGAGCATACATTTAACAATAAATAATTAAACAATCACTCCTCCAATTGTTCCTCACAGGTGTCCATATTAATCTCATTACTGCAGCTGTTTAAAACACATGAAATATTGAGGCATCAGCCCGATGTTATGGGTGGAAAACAATTTGGCTTTTTTGTGCAATTCCCAAGTTTAAAGAACAAGAACTAAACTGTTTACAAAGTCATAATTACCAGTGGTGAACTTTAACACGTTCAGCACATTAGACGAGGACTGATTGAACGCCGTGTTTCATTTGGCTGATTTTTTTCCTAAGTGCCGCTGAGAGATTTTACGTCTTTCCTCAGACGTCACTGTGAGTCCTCAGCCGTCATCAGTGCAGTTACTCATCTCTAAGTGCCTCCTCTGTCGTCCTGCTGCATGCTGCAGAAGTCCACCTCCTCTTCGTCGCTGTCCTCTCGTGCGAAGTAATGTCGCCGCCTGTTCTCCCGGTGGGCGCGAGCAGAAGTCGCTGACGGTCTCTGAGGAAAGTCCTGTAGCATAAAGAGTTCATTGTGGAGTTAATTCGGCATTTCGTCAATTTCGACCTGGAAATAAATCGAACTGTTAAACTGTCAGATTTATTTCAGTTTCTGAGCCTCAACGAGATCAGGGTTTAATTCTTTCATGTCTCTCTTGTTTCTCGTTACTCTTAATTCTTAAAAGCAAAGATCATTTTTAGTGCCTTTAGTCTGATGTGAAGAACATAACAAATCCAGCCAGTGTTTTTATAAAAGAGTAAAATGTCAGTTTAATGATGCAACACATGGTTTTCCTTTCTGCACCTTTACCTTTGTTTTGTAGTTTTTTTGGATAAGTGATTTTAATTCATCCTAAAAAAGGCACAAACAGCAGTTGACAAAACAATCTCAATGCCCACTTACACACTTCTTCTGGAGCTTTTGACCAAATGACACACACTTCATCAGCAGATTGAACACTTATTCAACTGTTTAAACATTGCCTCTCTTCTGTCTTTTATTGCTTTGATTTGATTTGATGTTTGTACAGCACTTTGTAACTTTGTTCTGAAAAGTGCTATATAAATAAAAAGTTATTATTATTATTATTATCATTATTATTTATAAATATCGCTGGTAGAACATATTTCCATACCAGGGGCTGAGCTGAGATCTGAACGTCACAGAAGCATGTGAGGAAACAGTATTATGGTATATATACACAAGTATAAAGAATATTTACTTGACAGATGAGAGAGCTGCTTTAATGATGTGTAGCCTGTTTCACACTGGCCGTCAGCACAGAACAATTTCCTCTACAAAAACTGGTTTCATTTTATTTCTATTTTATTTATTTATTTATATATTTTCAGCTCTTTTACTGGTGTGTCCTTTTGTTCTATGATTATTTTCTGGACTGTTTTCCTTTTAATACCTTACTTTTATTTCTGGTTATTTAGTTTATTTCTACTTTTATCTTTAACTGGTTTTACTCACTTCCAAACATCTCCTCTCTTTTAACATTTTATTATTCTATCTTCACCATCTTGTCTCATTTTTATTTGATTTTTAATATCCCACCGTTTATTTCTGGTTTTACTCATTTTAATAAATCTCCTGTTTTAGTGTTTTATTATTTTATCACTATGGTTTTCTTTGCTCTCCAGTCTTCAGCATTTCCTCAGTTCTTGTTATTATTGTCTTATTTTTATTGTCTTTATTTATTTATGTGTGTGTGTGTGTGTGTGAATGAGGGGGTTGTTTGTTATTGCTTTTATTCTGTTAAGCACTTTGTGTTAAATTCTTTGTATGAAGTCCTATACAAATCAAGTCTGATTGATTGATTGATTGATTGATGGATGCAACAGGTTATCCAGTTACTGTGGTAAACCAAGCTGCCTCACCTGTACAGCGTCCAGGTTTCCAAAGAACTGCTCCACGGGGAGAATCTGGTTGCTGTCGTCGTCTGGAAAGATGTTTTTGCCGGTTTCTTCGTAATCCATCTCCTCCCGCTCCTGTTTGTCCTGGAAGCCGTTCACTCTGCTGCAGCCGTCCGCATCCAGCCCCGTCCTCAGCTCGTTCTCTTTGCCCTCTGGTCCCTCGAGCTCCGGTGACGCCGAGCACCTCCTCCTGCCCGCAGACTGGTGACATTCACAGCTGATGCGAGACCGTCCCTCCACAGGGTCGGCCGCCGTACCACAGCCACTGACTCCTGATTCGCTCTCTGCTGCCGAGTGCGTCTTTGAACTTTTCACACATCTCCTCCTGGCAGCAGACGCCTGCGACACACAGAGAAAGACCAGGGTTAAGATGACGCTGTATTTACTAATAATCAATATCCTTTGATTCTATGTGTATCAGTGAAGGAAAAGACATCAAACATGGACTTTTTATAAACTGTTTAAAGAAAAATACCATTTAACTCAACTCGTTTAACAGCAGCACACCACTGCTGTCTTTATCTAGTGATACAAACCTTTCTGGAGCTTTTGACCTCAGAGGTGATCTTCCTCTTTCTGGGCTTCAGGCTGCTGTCGAGTTGACCAGGCATCTGCAAAGACACACAATGTGATTTGTTAGATCCCTTGTGGCAAGGGGGGGGGGGCTCCTAATAAGCTACAATTAAGCTAAATGTTTTCACTGATCTTAGCGACATCACACGCCAAGTTGTTTTTCCAAAACACAGCTCTGTAAAAGAGTCGGTTCACTTCAATTTATTGCACTTTTTTCTTTATGTGATCCAGTTTTAAGAGCTTCAGGATGTTGGAAGTATTTTACACATGTGATTTCCACATGGCGTGTCGACAATTTGCGTGCACTTTAAATGGCTGCCTCAGGTAATCTTCGTCACGTTGGTTGAGAAAGTCAGGAGGAGAGGAAACAGGACAAACAAATCTCCTTTCCTTCACTAAAAGCAGTGGGAAATATGTGCTGGGTTGAGATGAATCAGTGTTAGTTAAAAGAAGAGATGGCAGAAGAGCAGCCGGTCGAGTGACGTGCTGTGACAGAACAGACCGATGGTGGCATGCAATCTCTGACAGATAAAATTCCTACGTCAAAGATCGTTCTCTATGATATGGCTGCCCTCTCGACAAGACAATCATTTTGTTTGTTTCTGAACGTAAGCCTCATTTTCAACTTGACGTTTGATGTGTGAAAATCTGAGAATGTGTTTCAAATTGTGAGATGTAATTTTTTTCCATCTAACATAAATATTCACTCTAATGCTTGAAATCTGTGGGATGTTTTCGGCCTCCACTCTTCACAACTTTCACTAAACTATACACACTTTGAGTGATAAATGATAGTGAGTGGTTTAACTGTATTCAGATTACACAATGTCAATGTTCTTTTAAACCATCTGGAGCTGCAGCAATGAGCGGAAGTCACTGTTTCGAAATGGCTATACATTACTACCAATGGGGAATGTGTATTTAGACAGTACAGTTTGTGCATTTGCTTAGTATGTTTTAGTTGTGCAAATTCTAGTCTGTGTGCACACTCTCAAATGCATTGATTTGTATTTTATTTTTATTTGTTCGCACACATAAAACATTACAAATACATTCTATATCTTTTTTTAATGGAGAGAATGTGCAGGTGAGACAAGAAACCCATCCAGGGTTTACATTAAACCTCACCTCAATGTAAAATAATAATAACATCATACAAAATGAGAAAGAAAGAAAGAAAGAAAGAAAGAAAGAAAACCACAATATATACAGTGTATATGCAGTATACAGTACATACAGTTACCGCAACTTTTACACTTTCTTTTGGAATTTTATGGTCAATAAACGTCATTTAATTAAAAAAAACCTTTTTTTTTAAGTTAAAAAGAAAAGAAAATTTTAATTATTTTGACTATAGTTACAATCAAAGGGAACATATGTTGATGGATTATCACAGACAGGTATATGTCAAGGTTTAGTCAGGATACTGTTTTCAAACCATTTCAATAGTGTGACCCACTGCCCCATTGTAGAGACTGGGTCAAATTTGTGGTCATTCATTACATTTGGAAAAAGTGTAGTAAGGAACCATCCATGTTATTTTCAGGCAATTTACGTCAAAGAAAACCATATTTCTGATATAAAAACATTTGAAAACGAGACCAGAACCAACCAGAGAGAGAAAGAAAATAAAAATACATAAACCAATGTTTCTGTCAACACATTCTACCCTGATACTTATATATATATATATATATATTAAACCTATTTAAGGGCCCACTAAGCTGTTTGAAATCCCAACAACGCCCCTGTATCCTCCGCTGACCAAACTCCTCCCAAAATATTGGGAAATTAAACGTCACGTTACTCCTCAGCCATCACTCCAGACCTCCATTAACTCCTGAACTTCATCCCACTCACGTTAAATTAAAACCTTTTAGCTATGCCGAACTGAAGCTTATGACCGACAGCTCACATTTCAAGTGTTTAAACAACACCACATCTCCAGCAACGTAGCCGAACTTAATTAATAATAATAAAAATCCACACGCAGCGTCGTTAAAGAAGCTGCAACTGTAAACGAGACGTTTACAACATAAACAACTAAAAGTCATATGCCGGGAGAATTACTTCATCTCTGGTTGTAGTTACAGTGTCACAATCTTTGCTAGCTCGCTAAAGCTAGCAAACCATTAAAACGACATATCAACTAACTACAAGCTAGTAAAGCTAGCAAAACAGCTACGAGCTACCACTAACTAATTCACTACTAGCTGCCTGTTAGTTTGCTCAGCTAAACACTTACCTTGTGAATCATTTGCCGGCGTAATGCTTCCGTTTTACGGCGAGTCCGTTACTAAAAGTTTCGACTCCCTTATTCGTTATTAGCTTAAAAATTACAGCTAGCTATAAACAGTGGTGGTAATTTAACGACGAGTGTCGTCGCTGGCTCAGCTCCGTCTGTCAGCCCGGGGGAGACTCGGCTTATTTCCTGCCGGAGAGGTTCACTCATAGGTCAGACTGTTCACCAGGACGTCCCCCGAACCGCAGCGTTAACCACAATCCCAGCTAACACCAAACAGGAAGATACTGTGACTGCCGATGTGTTTACAGCGGTACCTGGCTTGTGGTGGGTGCTATTTCTATGGTTAAATTATTTAATTGCAACTTTTAACGTATCTGTATTCAAATGTAAAATACAATTTAACAAAATAATCGAGGTTAGCCTGTAGGAACGCCCAGCTAAATGTCAGATTGTGTTTTTAATTTATTATTTCTACTTGAATATTTTAACTATTAACTATTTTTTTTTACATTTAATAAACTTTATGCATCCCGGTGTTAATCCTTGTAAAAATTTCCATGGATTTATTTTGAAGGCCAACTTCCGCTCACAGTTGGTGCAGCTAGTTTAGCTCATCAGGATCAGTTGGACTTTCAAATAAAAAAAAATAAATTGCGTTTGTTTGTGCCGGTGTACATTTAGTTAAAGTTAGGAGTGTATTTTGGGTTTAATTCGTTCATGTGAGATGGTAAAGGAGGAGGGAGGGGCGCGGGGGGGGGGGGGGTTAGGGGGGTGTAATTCCAAGAAATATCCACAAGATGGCGCCAGACGCATTTTAAAGCCACCAAACCTGCTATCTGGACCATGGACTGTTGGCTATATAAAAAGGTCTGGACGCATATGAACAACATGTGGTGACAGTCTTATCTTTTAGATTCTATTTTAGTTTGTGCTGTATATGAACTATTGTTCATATTCTATTGAATGAGCATTAGTTTTTTAATTTCCCTTTGTTTTTTTGGTGACATTCCTTCAGGATATTTAAGAAACTCATGATATAGTTTTCCTTTGTTCCACCTGCAGATCGATTTAAGTTGAAAATCACAGCCCTTTCGCAACAAGATACTGTACTGTTTCTGATGTAATGTCATATCAGCATGGAATATTTTATTATTATTTGTGTGAATCTTGTTTTTGTCCTGTATCCACAGTGGGAAGTTTTGGTTTATGCCTTCACATCATTTATATCTTTTCTTTAAAGATGTTTTCGTTGGTATATCTTTGATTATATGAAGCTAAATAACAGCTAATGTTTTTGTATTAATCTTATTTTGTATTAGTCAAATTCAATAGCCTAAATGTACATTTTGCATATAGACTCCTCTCTTTTTCGCGATGTTTTCCAGATTGTTATGGCTTTGAAAACAATGCTCTTATGTATAAGTTGTGGTGTTGGCTGTGTGTGTTATAGCCTATTTATTACGCATATTCTGCTGTGCACTTTTTGTTTTATATGTTGCATTTGCCTTTGTTTGTAAGTCTGAATAAGTCGTTTATAGACATATTCAATATGTAATATTTCATTAAACCCTTTTAATAAAAATCAATATTTAATGTTTCCTTTATTTCTAAATATTTTATTTCTGTATCTTTAAATTGTATTTGATATCTGATCAAATCATCTAGCCTGATTGTTTTAACAAACTGTTGGGTCTTAATAATGTGGTGGAAAATAAGTGTGTGAGAAATGGGAAACCTGCTGGTCCCAGATCAGTGTGTTTCATCAGGGGGAGGAGATTTTTTTTTTTTTTTTTTTTTTTTTGGGTGAGAAAGACGTGTCCTGCAGCAGATCTCCAATCAGTCTGTAGGAACAGCCCGGGGACATGCAGCCTATCCCGCATCGTCTGCCCGCACCGAAATTCCATGTGTGACTTCACTGAACGCCACCATGGGCAAAAGGGGCCCCGGGACCACTTCGGTGTCAGCGCGCTCACGCAGCCGAGGACGCAGCCTCTGGTGTCCAGATGAGAAGGCGCGGCGGCGGTGGATTCCCCAAGGACGCATCACAGTTGTGAAACACTATGAAGGCAGAAGGTGCAGCATCTGAAGCTCTCCGGGCGCCGCACTGAGAGCCATGGATCACTTTTTCCGGAGGAAGCGGGTCGGTCTGCTGAAGCCGCTGCTGAGTCTGTCTCTGGTCTTTGCGTCTTTTCTGATGATCCACAAGCTGAAGCTGGCGGAGAAGGACGGGGTGGGGGGTAAACACACGAGGGAGCCCGGCTGGTGCGGCTCCGAGTGCTTTTCATTTAAGAAGGGGGTCGTGAAAACCAGTTTAGGGAGCTCGGACTCTTCGGTGCTCAACAACGATTTGGATGCGCAACGGGTTTCCAACGGGACTCCGGCTTCCTGGGATGCGCAGGTTCTGAACTGCAGCGAGGACGCGTCGGTGAGGAGCCAGGACTGGTTCCGGCGCCTGGACCCGAGATTTCACCAGTTCGTGCTGCACAGACACTGCAGGTACTTCCCCATGCTCATCAACCACCCGGAGAAATGCACGGACGGAGAGGTGCACCTCCTCATGGTGGTCAAGTCCGTCATTGAGCAGCATGACCGGCGCGAGGCCGTGCGTAAAACCTGGGGGAAGGAGCACACAGTGGATGGGAAGAGAATCAAAACGCTGTTTCTTCTGGGAAGCCCGACGACCGGGAAAGACACTAAGAACCTCCAGAAACTGATCGAGTACGAGGACCGGATCTACGGGGACATCCTGCAGTGGGACTTCATGGACACCTTCTTCAACCTGACCCTGAAGGAGGTCAACTTCCTCAAGTGGTTCGACATCTACTGCTCCGGGGTCCGCTTCATCTTCAAGGGAGACGATGATGTTTTCGTGAACACGCACAACCTGCTGGAGCTGATCGGCTTCAAAGTGGAGGAGCGCAAGTACGCCGAGTTGTTTGTGGGGGACACCATCTCCAAGGCGATCCCGATCCGAAACCGCCAGAGCAAATACTACATCCCCAAAGAGCTGTACGATAAACCTTACCCCCCCTACGTGGGCGGCGGGGGGTTTCTGATGTCCTCCCCGCTGGCCAGGAGGCTCTTCGTGGTCTCGGAGGACCTGGAGTTGTACCCCATCGACGACGTGTTTCTGGGGATGTGCCTACAGAAGCTCCACCTGGCCCCAGAGCTTCACCCGGGCTTCAGGACCTTCGGCATCACCCGGCGCAGGGTGAGCCCCATGAACAGCGAGCCCTGCTTTTACAAAAACCTCATAGTGGTGCACAAGCTCAGCGCGCACGAGCTGCTCCGGATGTGGAGCGTGGTGCACAACGAGGAGCTGGTGTGCGCGCAAAGGACCTCCATATGATATTAGTAGTCTTTATGAAATGACCAAAGCTGAACTGATACGGTCTGTGTTGATCATGTATTGATCACGTATTGATCATGATGATAGTTTGACATTTCACATGTAGTTGAGGGAGGGGAGGGGAGGGGGGTGATCACCCAGCAAACAACCCCATACACAAATGTAATATATGTACATATATTGACTTTCCATAAATGAAATATATGTACACGTAAAACAAAAAGATATATGTAAAATTATAAATGAAACCTACTAGAAATTAGACATGTTACGTAAATGCATCCATATTGGGAGATATAATATAATATATTCTACAATATAAAAATCCAACATATAGATATTTTTAATATATGTATATATATAGAAATTTTACTATAGGAATTTCATATGTCATAAACTTCATCTTCGTATATCAAGAGGATGTATACATGTAAGTAATATATCCCCTTATAGGAGACATATATGGCCACATCACTCTTGATATAGGGACATATATGTCATATATTACATTTCTGTATGGGCTAAATATGAATAATACATATGATAAATAAATAAAAAAATATAATTTTCTATATGTTAAATTCAACTGTATACTACGAGCAGGTTGGATTTCCTCTCCACTACCTTGATTTACCATTTAGTGAAACCACTACCACACAGCTCCACAGTGTAAGAGCTGAAGGGAGGAGGTTTCTGGGTTTCAGATTCTTGGTGCCATTTCAGATCGGAGTCTCGTGCGGTCCACACGTCTTCACCTGAGATCCGGTGCTCTTATGGTTGTCATGGTTTTTGTGCATTTACATAAAAACTTGACTTGACTTGTTGATTTTATTGTCATTTTCTAACTCCAGGATTTCAAAGACTCACAGCTGAGATCAGACAGGATCGTCCGTAGTTGAGTGATTATTTTGTAGAGTACTGAAATTGTAAAAATGATCAAATGGTATGAATTTGTTAAGTTAATATATTGTTATTTCATAGTACTTTCTATGTGTTAAGTGTTACTCAATTGTGTGTGATTTTTCAGAGACAGGCCAAAAACCAAAGAAACTAAAGGGCTGTAAAACTGTAGATTCATGTATGATAGTGTAAATAAAACTGAATCTTTGTCAACTTTGTAATTACAACGTGAATGTTGAAGCCTTTGATTCATACCTGTGTGTCAACAGCTGGAGTAAGATCACTGCTTCGAGACCTGCAGCCTGTAAAGTCAACACATGATGGATTCTGTTAGTTTCACCTGGTTTCTAGAACAGAGGCTGTTGGAGCTGCTGACCATCGGAAACCTCCTCAGCTTAACGAAGCTTTATTTAAACAAATACAGATACATTTTGCAGAAAAAATAGTCATTTAATGCCAAAATTATTCAGAAAATACAGACTGTGCACATAAAAAACAAAATGAAACATCCACTGTTGTGATAGACCTCAGTATGGAAGCATGTTAAAGCCCATGTGATGGATTGGGAAGTTAGAAACCAAATTGTTTAGTTGTTTGTCCACTAATAAGACAGTTATTAGAGAATTTGCCAAATTAATATCACAATTTGTGTATAAAAAAAACACAGAGAAGTTTCTGTTAGTTCAGATTCACAGATGTGGGTTTTTTTGGCTGTAGATGAATCACACATATCTTACAATCAACACTGTCATAATACTGTGTAGTACAATAGAAGTAATAAAATTATAGTTATGATAATAATAATAATAATAATAACTATAATTATTGCATGTAACTGTCTTAGTTCTTAACCTTGAGATTAAAATCAGTTTAAAGCCACTGAAACGCTTGAAAAAATAGGTGCTACACAAATTCTGCTATAAACTACATTCATCTCCATCCTGCTCCTTTTTTATCCGTTTTAATAATTCTGTTAAGTCAAAAGATTTACGTCGTCACTCTCACTGGACTTGTTCAGCATATAAAACTGTGCCATCTTCTCCAGATTGTCAACAGGCTTTAAAGAGGAAGAATAAATAAAGTCCATTCTGAACTACAAACTCAGCGCTGACGCATCATCCCTTTGGCAAAGTGCTACTTTACTTCCTATATATAATTTATTTAAGACAAGTAATGAAAAGAAAAATGTAAACAGGTGGCTAATGGCTTTAGGGTGGAAGCAGTGTATGCTGGGAAGCCACAGAGGGAGGGAACATCTTCTGCTTGTAGCTAAACTCCTCTCATCGCTGCTTCCACGAGGAGAGGAGTGTTTCCAGGTGTCAGTCAGTGTCACAGTCTCCTGATTAGATTCAGATTAATTGGAGAATTGATTGATACAACATTGGTCGTCGATGGGAAGCTCTGAACCTCATCACATTGTGATCATGAGTATGTTTTAGTTTTATATACATCCTCGATATTTCTGGAGAATTTGTGGTCTACATGTTTTGACCAACAAAATTTAACATTTAAAGTTTTACTCTTGCAAAGAAGAGTAACCGGCACACTGCTCTTTCTCACAATTTATTGATTTACGAAGGTCGAGAGAGACCGAAAGGTTTGTATGATCAATAAATTGTGATGCTGAGCAGAAGAGCAGCGTGACGGATGTTCTTCTTTTCATCGAGCAAATTGACCATAACATTTTACACACGAAGGTTTAGTTTACTAGTGAAAACAGTTTCATCATGTCTCCTGTGACTCTGGAGGAGCCTGAGAAAATAACCCTGATGATGTCATAATGATGACATCGAGGTTGTCTCAGCTTGGGCTTGTATGGATGACACATTTAAAGCCCGCGTTGCAAACTGAGGGCGTGGAGTTTGTATTTCCCAGACAAGAAGATGTTGCATCATGGGAAATGTAGGATCCAGTGTTTAGTTGACCCATTTAAAAGCTGCACTTTTAATTTGACCCTTTGTCTCTTTTGAGTCCCCCACCAAACTAAATCAGTGGACGACCCCTTTAAGCTGCACAGTTCCCCCTCTCCACACGGCAGTGAGTGACCAGATATTCTGTGAGATGTCAGTGAACAGCACACAGTACGATCACATTCACAAGCCCAGCAGGTGTGTGTGTCTCCGTCTCTGACTGTGTAAATATAGTAAATCTACAGTGTGTAAATAAGTGAATACAAAACCACGTGGTCAGTTTGTACGTGAGCTAATGAGACAGGTGTTTTCCCTTTTTGGTTAATTTTTTTTTAAATAAAAAAAAAGGTTTCAAACACAAATCTTTGCTGACCTTTAAAATCCTGTTGTATACGTCAGTGAAAACACGTGAGACCGATCATGTGTGTTCTCTACCAGTGTCTGTATGCAGGAACATGGGAGCAGGACATGTGGAAGTGTGGTGGTGGGGTTACTGCAGGGATGTCCCCGCCCCCCTCCCGAGGTGCTGTGAACCTGGTTCAGCGCTTCCCTGGTGTATGTCCTCTGGCCAGGGGGGCCAGGGCTGGGATCCGGCTACCTCTGCCAAGAGGTCTGCTCCTGGCCCCCACCGACCAGGCCTGCTTCAGCTTAGCTCCTCCGACAGCCCTGCCTGGACACACACACACACACACACACACACACACACACACACACACACACACACACACACACACACACACACACACACACACCTTTAACACTGATGAAACCTGTGTTTTCATGTGTTGTTTACCGCTAAACAAAGCCGCCTGCATGCCCTGTGATGCGTGTATAAAGGGGAAGGTTTCGTGATGTCAGAAGCTCGTGGCGAGGAGAGGTTATCTCTACTGATGTACAGTGAGGTCACATCACATGGCTTCCTTTCAATATGTACTACAGTAAACTAATAACTGCGTTCTGTTAGAACAAGATGGCTGAACGAACGGAAAACAGACGCTCGACTTAATGTCACTCTGTACAATACTCCATTTATATTATATTTATACTCAAGTATAAATATGAAATAATTAGCAGCTGGTTCAGTTATTAACAGTCAACTTACAACCACCATCATTGTGAAACGTCACACACAAACTCCCACTACATCAGCCTCCGAATTAAATCTGCCACTATTATTACAGCACATGCCTCCATCTGTGCTCTGAGGCAGGAAACCATAGTGGAAAAGCTGCAACATAAAATCTCGCCAACGAGCATAGGCACTTTCTATAGCTCTCACACTAAGCGTTGGGGAGGTGGGTGTGAGCGGAGGGTGTATGAATGCTTTACCTTGTGCTGGCTGGGTTCTCTGGGACACCGCAGTCCTGCGTGAGTTTTGTTTACAGCCCTCCCTGCCCATGAGGTGAGCCTTCCAGGCCTGGAACAGGGACAAAGTAGCTCAGTGAGTCCAGTCCGCTCCCTGGTACCTGCTCGACTGGGACGACCACGGGTGACTGTAGGCCCAGTCAAGGCCCGAATGGCCGCCCTCCCTCCCACTAACACTGCAGTCTTTCATTGGGTCTGTGCTCAGAGCTCTGGCAGCAGAGTGTGACTTTCTGTGAGTTTCTTCTTCACTGCATTTTAAGGGTGTGTGAGGCGACAGACTGCGTGTTGTGAATCGGACTCTGGTCGTGGGTTGGGAAGGTTGAAAATGGCTGACAGGCAAAGCACTAAAATAATCTTCATGTTTAATCATTATAGATTGTTTTTTTTTGACATCTCAGGAAACAGGATTTTCACAACACATGAGCAATTAGCATCATTAATCCAGGCTGAATGTGTTGTGTTTTGCACGCTGGTTGCACCTGCACTTTTACTGCTAAAAGACAAAATATCTGCTGGGAAAGAGGCCGATTTAACATTCAATCAAATAATGTGGGAAAACTACGGTGGCCCTGAGAGCTCAAAGCATCACAGCTTAAGAAAACACATGCACACAGACAAAACACAAACAAACTCAGAGAACATCTTCATCACATTGACGACACGTGAGCTGCAAATACTCACAACACAGCGGAAGTGTTTCCAGGGGACACTAAAAAGTGACGAACCTGGCTGGTTTGTTTTCTTAAAGTAATTTTTTGCCTTTATTCCGATAGGGAGCGACGGGGAGAGAGAGACAGGAAAGTCAGACAGACAGGACGATATACAGCAAAGGGCCACAGATTGGACTTGAACCTGGGTCCCTGCACTTAGGACTTCGCCTTCATGGTTCGCGCTCTACCAGGTGAGCCACCGGGGCGTCCCATTGTCACTTTTTAGTGTCCCCCGGAAACACTTCCTGTTGTGTTGTGAGTATTTGTGTTTGTCAAATTGATGAAGATGTTTCCTGAAGTTGTTTGTGTTTTGTCTGTTTGCATGTGTTTCATTCAGCTGCAGTGGGTTGAGCTCTCAGGGCCACCATAGAAAGTGATGTACATCTGACCACACCCTAAACAGTGATATACACAAAATACATTACGAACTGTAGACGAGTGAAGAGCGGCAAAACGGACCATTGCTTATATGATTGTTACTTCTACGTATCAGGTAGTTTATTATACTTTACTCCTGATTCGGCCAATCAGAATTCAGGAGCAACATTATTAAATTTACACTCATACATAATCAAAAACAGAGGCTCCTTTCCTAGACTATCTTCCTGGTGATCTCATTGACCTATTGCGGAAGGGGCGCCCGAACTTTGTCTTCACGAATAAGTCATAGCCATTTTTTTCATTTTATATATATATATATATTAATATATTTATTTATCTATTTATTCTTATTTCTGTATATTGTGTATTTTGTTTTTGTCATACCTTTGACATGATAATAATATAAACAAGAATGTTTATGATAATGTTAATGATAACAATATGATTATGATAATTCATACGATACAACCCATGCATGTTCATTTAATTCTGTTTTGCAACTTGCCAATGTCTGTGCCTTTGTTTGCTCTTTGTTTGACTGTGTGAAAAATTTATAAAATATTATTAAAAAAGGCCACACACAAACGGGGACACTCGTTTCATTTCTGCTGCTGCAGCAAACTGGGATGGACCTGGACCAGGACGGGACAGGTGCTGGTCAGACTAGAGGAGTGGCTCATTGAAAGACGAGTGGCATGACTCATTAGACTCCACAGTGACAGAGAGGGAACAGAAGAACAAATGAAAGGCGACACTGTCGTTACATCTTGTCGAGAGCCAGAGAATCTTGTAAAAACTCGTCGTCCATTTTAAACTTCTCCATCGCACAAAAGGTGGACGGACACTAAAGATTAGTGGCGGATGAACGGCCTCCAGGGCGCTGAAACAGGAGCACTGTTTACTTATGCAAGAGGAGAACGCACTATTCTTCCTATGGTCGTGTTATGTAATATAAAACAGTGAGATTATATTCAGTGAGTGCTCAAATTTTGGACATTTGACATTTCCTAAATCATACATCATTGTACCTGTTGTTTGAGTCCTAAATCCTAGAGGGCAACCTTTTCCTGTTACACACCTGAGGAAAACTGACACTACTGCTGGAAGCTGACCCTTTAACAACAAGAGAATAAGTCATTTTTCTCCCCACTGTTTATAATTTGTGTGAAAAGATAAGGGATCATTATATTGAACCATAGTTTTCTACCACTATCTATAAACAGCTAATTTCTAATGATTTTAGTCTATTCTTTTAACATTTGCTGCCAAACTTAATTTCGTTGTGTTTTTAATTCAGTGACAATAAAGAATCTATCCGTCTAATCGGAGCATTTTAGTCTGTGCTTCTCTTTAAACTGGGAGGAATGTGAAGCATGTGACGTGGCCTTTATTTATCTTGAGACAAATGAAACAGCCCATTAAGAACAAAGACTTCTCCTCCTTTGAAGTCTCTAAAAGACCAACAATGGTGGAGTTTTACCTCAACACCTGTTTGCTCCTCAAGCCCTGATATTAGAAGCTTTCTGGTTTCTGTGTTGATATGAAAGAGGAAAATTGGAAAAGACTTCCAGCTTCTTTTTCCCTTTTTACATAAATGTGACGTGCGTAAACCCCCGGTCATTGTTTCACGGGAAAAACACAGAGCTGCATGTCTATAATCTCACCTCCTCTCCAGGCATGAAGTTGTTGTGACACAAAGGACAGTGGTTGGAGCCTTTACCGGAGATGGGGGCTGAAACAGAAACACGACACCTTTAAACTGCCGGTTATACAATTACAGACAAGGTCCCTGAAACACTCCAGAGAGAACGAAGAAACGATGAAATTACACGACTGAAGGAAAACAGTTTTAAATACACAATAGACCTCGGAGGAGTGGGAACATTAAGGTTAAACAATCCATCCAAATTTCTGTTTCCTCATTCTAACCAACACAGGTGAGGGAGAATCGAAGTTTATGCTAATACAAAAGGCTCAATGGTGTTAATTATTCATGGAAACATATGGTTGGTGATGGAGATGGAGTGAGAATTATCTCCCTTTCTATCTTAAGAATATTGAGAGCTGTCGGTTCTCAATACGTGTAGTTTCTTCTTCAGGTTAGCAGGTGCTGTAACAGTTAGTGACTGTCCAACTGGAAAACAATCCAACAGTGGATGCAACGAGAACAGCTGACCTCAGCTTTCACAATGTAAATACTGGTGACAGGATTTAGTAGTTCACAAAAAATGTGCTGAAACCAACACGATGTAAAAGGTTCTGTGTACCACTAGTGAAAGTAGAGCACATTATCAGGCCAAAAGTGTAAGTGTACAAATATATAACTACACATATGATATATATATTTTTTATTTTTTTTATTTTTTTAATATATTTTCTGTATATACTGTATATATCACAGCTGACCGGCATTAGAAATCAAGTCCAGGCTGTGGAGGACTGAGGTAAAAAACGAGGAGGAAATAAAAAAGAATTACACAACCAGAAATACGTTTGTCCACATGAGGCTGGTGAATCAGTGTTTCAGGAAATGTGTTTTTTGACTGAATGCAATGGTTTACCTAAATAAATAAATGGTGGGTTTGTGAGAGAAGGAAGGAAAGCTTTGACATGGTATCAAATGCACCATTCACATGAAGTCACCACAAAGCCCCTTAAAAATGAATTTGTTGGTCATTTTAGATTCTTAATCTCTGACTTTTAATTTATGTTTGTAGCTGTTTTAATTGATTTTTTGTCATTACCTTTTTTATTAATTGTATTTCTAACTGGTATCTTTATCTACTCCACATGATTGTAAATGAGAGTTTAAATAAATAAAAACATATAAAGTGGTGCTTTATTTTTCATTGCTTCACAGTTTTAAAACATAGCATGAAAAGAGTGAGACAGAACTCACGGTTGCAGGCGGGACCCTGGACATGACGGGTCAGGTCTTCAGCAGCCACGGCCTCTGAGCAGCGCGGACACTGGCTGAACCTGGACCTGCTTTCACATTCACCCAGGAGGTGCTCTGTGAGGCTGGCTATCTCCACGACCTGTGAACACAGAGCAGAGCCGTACAAAGAGTCTTCAGGCTGTATCACTGAGCTGGTGGTCAAACAGACAGGCAGACCATTCATTCATTCATTCATTCATGTAACATCTACCTGTCTACATTCATCGCAGCGTCGCAGCATAGGACAATGTTTCCAGTAGTGAAGGTCCAGCCCGTCTTCTGTGAACGACTCGTCCTTTTTACCACAGAATATACACAAGCTGAAACAGAGAGTGAAAATAAATAACACACTAAATCAAAGTTAAATTCACGTCTCAGCTGGAAAAAGAACGGACAGTGTGAAAACTACACGACACAAGAGAACAAGAGAATCACATCATTTGTTGATATAATTCCAGTGAAGGTCTCCACCGGGTCATGAGTTACTCACTTGTCCAGATAGTCGACCGATTGTTGGACTTCCGCTCTGTCTGTTATCTTGTTCTGTACTTTAGAGACACCTGCAAGATCAAAGAGTCAGAATCTTTTACTGACTGACTGACTGACTGCACTGATTCGCGGCCACCAACCAAACGAGATCCAGCCCTAATTATACAAACTTTACAGAACTTAAAAAGGATTTAAATATGAATGAGACTTGCAGGGGTCAAAGCTTTGATAATAGAGCTCTGTAGATGCTTTGATATCTGGGTAACAGGTCATTCCCTTATGATTAGCTTTAGAGATATACAGGCAAAGGTGCTGGCTACAAATCAAAACAGTTAGCATCTTTTATTTGTTTATGATGTTTGTTTGCTTGCAACTGGCAGTGGCTGACAGTGTTAGCAGTTGTGCTAATGCTAACTCTCTCTCTCTGTACTGACAGTTTCAGGTGTATTTAGCCCCGCCCCCCGCCCCCACAAGTTGACAGGATTGGTTCCTTAGGAGACTTTCATGAGACTGTCATTGGTTCACTGCAGTTCAAGGTGGAAACACTGAGTCATGGTGTTGATGATTATTTCATTTATCAGATAACTTGTATCATATAAGGAACACCATATGAATGTCAACAAGGTTAATCACTTTAGTGACGTGCTAAGAGAAGAACTATACTTGGAGTTCTGTGGCTGAGCAACTGACAACAAAAGTAAATGCTGTAAAGCTCCTGATCCGTTTTAGAAATGTGAAATGAGGACAAAAGTGACTGTCCCCACTGATGTCATCAGCTGTGACCACGGAGCTTCGCTAGAATTCATAAAAAAAGAGGTCACAGTTGAAGGCATTAGTGTTTGCACGTGTCAAAAGAATACAACACCACACTGTTTTGTAGCATAAAGCAATTTCCCTTTGAGCTTTAACACAATCCAAGTCAGACCCAGTGGTGTGCAGCATATAAGGATGTTTTACCGTACTAGAGAATATTGTGCTTTTGTCTACTTTCTTCTTTTTAAACGTATACGTACTTGCTTTTCCAGCTCTTTGAGACTCTTTCTCAACTTTAGGAGTTTCCTTCTTGGCCATTTGTCCCCCGCTGCTCTCACTGCCTCTCTCCTTCACAAGCAGACAGAGACGTATGAAAAAAAATAGACGCTATCACACAAGGAAACATCTACAAAAACACAACGGTGACTTCAGACAGAGAGGGTTCTGTTAAATGGTGGAGCTCCAGAGACTCTAAAGATAAAATGTACCAGTGTTGTTATCTGTACATATAAACAACTGGGTCTCTGACCACCTAGAGAGAAGAAATTCTACCAAGTCTGTGTGGAGACATAAATACAAATTAGCAGCACATGACGAGAGGTGATGTAATTGTAATTGCGGTCTGATGACAGCTCCACCTACTGTGATCTCTTTCAAGGCAGCCAGCTGCTCCTGAAGAGAGTGGATCTCCTCCTTCTCCTTTTGCCCCTCCTGCTGACCACCTCCCTTCTTCGTCGCCTGGGTGAGAAGTGACACCATCAGCCGCTTAGTCGGAGTCATTTCACCGCTATGTCCAAATTCTTCTTCACTCTCAAACCATCATCTCAGCATCACAGGGTCGTTCCGGCTCAACACACCAGCTTTCATTTCATTATGTTCTCCTTTTGAAGCTGCACAGCTGAGAGCTCTGCAGACTGTTGGAGCTGCAGTGATGTGGTGTGGTGGTTGTGTTGGCAGCAACTTACACAGATGAGAGCTACTCAGCAGCATGGCCATTACGTAATGGGAAATCTAGGTCTCTCATAATGCCAAGAAGAAATTAAACTGGGCCACTGGGGGAGTCAAAAACTTTACGGTAAAACAAAATCGCACGGTGACAGCTTTGGATCACAGTCGTGCATGACGACAAAGACTCAACTTTACCACATTTTGTGTTGATCATATGAAAAAGTCAGGATTGTTTCTGGTGCAAAACAGTAAAGCTGGTGATGGCAGGACGGTTTTGAAAGAAGTGCAACACTATATTTACTGTATATATATGTAAAGTAGGCAGTGCAGCTTTTTTTTTTTTTTTTAACTGAAACTGACACTTTTTTAAAAACTTTTTAGCTGGAAACCTTTTAATTAATTCTCTCATATTTTACTTTTCTTACTGGTTTCTGATTTTATTTTCATTTAAATATTTTATCATCTACTGTCTTTCTACTGTCTCATTTCACTGTCCTTTTATTTGCCCTTATTTTATAGTACTATTACATTACTATTATTTGTTATTGTAAAACACTTTGATCTCTTTATGAAAAGTGCTCTATAATTAAAGTTTATTATTATCATTCACTTTATTATATCACATCTACCAGGAGTAATTTGTTTCACCTCATGAGCAAAAGACAGACAAGAGTGCCCGTGCTCGCCTTGGCAAAGGAGACAATTAGCTCTCTGTGCAACATGAAGCCCCGCCTCCTCTTCCTTGTTACTGTCATTTTAAAAAAAAAAAAAAAAAACATAAAGAGACATGATGTCATGTACTCTCCTCCTAAAAGCTGAACTCTTTTCAGCAAGAGTTCTCCCGTCTGCCATGTCTGAGCAGTTTCTCTGTCCACCCACCAGCTGCTCCTCTCTGACTACAATCTGTCTGAACACACCCTCGCCTGCCAGTTTCATGCAAATCAGTTTAACACAGTGAATATAGACACTCGTATACATGCTACATTTTGATATATAGAAATAAGGGGTGTTAGTTATTTCGAAGATGCCAAGTATCAATGAAAGATTCATTTGCAGCCGAGGAAAAAAAAACACTTCTTGCCTGAGTCTCCACCAGCTTTCCGTCAATCTTGGCGAAGCCATCAAAGAGGGTTTTGTAGAGGAAGTTCTTCCGTGCAGCAGCATCGTTGGGTGGCAGGTAGCTGAGAACAGCACTTCTGTGCTGCTGGTACATGGATAAGATGATGCGTGCTGCCAGCTCTCGAACTGCTGATGCACTGTGCTCCAACGCCGCTGTGCAGAACTACAGTAACACAGGAAACAGGCTTTAGTAACTTACTGCTCAAACATGCAATTTTGCAATTTCAGCTTTGTTCTGACACTCACGCTTGAATTAGAAAAGCAAATGGGGTTTTTTTGTTGTTGACATGAAACTAATTTGCAATATATTATAATATTATATTTTGAATGAATGATGACGGAAAATGTGAAAAATCTTCGACATACCTACAAATTGACTTTTGGTTATTTGCAATCATAAACCTGATTCATTATTACTAGAAACAGATTAGTGCAACCTCATAGAAATCTCCTGGAGAAAGACACATTTCTTGGCCATGAGAATGTGTAATGACGTTTTTCCTGTGAACACGTGGAGGACAAAGACTAGCGGCAGGATGACAGAATAAATTATTACACTCAAAATTAATTCAAAGTCCAACTAAAGCTGAAACACAAACAGCTTCTAGAAGTCAAAATAAGTTGGTTTCCAATGCTGAACATTTGACTATTTGTTAATTTCACATGAGGGTTATAAGGAAATAATCTGATTTATATCGTAACTAGGTTACTACAGTGCATGTAAACCCTTTTCCCATTTCCTGTATAATCTGAATTCTTATGTATATGTGTGTAAATGTACTACATGGCATGTGGAATCCCCCAGGGGTCAATTCTTGGACCTCTATTATTCAACTTCTGACAGATTATTCCTATTCTTTAATATTTACACTGGCCTCCAGTTAGTTACAGAGGAGTTTTCAAAGTGCTGTTGCTCTTTCATAAATCACTTAACGGCCTTGGGCCAAAATAAATTTCTGATATGCTTGATTTATTTAAACCTAACATGAGCCTGAGATACTTTCAAAATTAAATTAAAAACTTTACTGTGCACTCTACTTCTGCCTTTGGTTCATTTTTTCTTTTCCTGCTATTTTGGGCAACGTGTTAGGTCACCACAACAACAATGAAACATTATTTTTTTGTCCATTACTTTATCTGATCTTTAAATCATTATTGTTTTTTAGATGTTGTTCTAATTTTTAACCTTGTGTAAGGCAGTTTAAATTCCTTTACACGGCTGCCATAGGATTGAATATAAATATATATACAGAGATTGTTAAATACAGTATAAATACAGTAAACAAGTCAAGATTTGTTAAATCTGCAGTCTAGTTTCATGGTGCAGAACAGCAGCCTCGTTGAGGGTTCGGGTCCTTCCAGGGAAGTGTGCATCATGACGTAAGAAGAGCCCATTATCCAACATAATCTCTGTGAAGCGAGTCGCAACACAATGGAAATCCCGCCAGTGGAGGGCATTAACATCCAGAGGTAAACTGTGTACAAAGGCCTCCCATCCATCGCCCCAACAGTCTCAGGGGCAGCGCTCTATTATTCTCTGTTGTCTTTGTCAAGCACTTCTCATTTTAATTACAGGAAATTCAATCACCCCCTTTTTTTCACTGTGGCTCCCGCCTTAGACCAGATCACCCCGGTAACAGCGCAGGAAAAAGGAAAAATGTTCAAACCATAGCTGGACTAACACTATAGGGCTTTTAACAGGGACCAGTCACATAAGCTAAAAACAGATACTGGTCGTAGTTTCAGCTGTGAACTCAATGATTTAATCATTTACTAAGTTATGTATTATTTATTAAATGCAACTTGTTTGTTTGGCCACCAGATCAAAGGCATGATAATACAGTATATGATATGCAGGTTTATGTGCAAATGTGTGGGGTTAAACCCTCTCCACTTTCTCTTTCAGTGCCTCATGCTGATGCTTAGATATCTAGTGTATGTGTCTGTGTGCTGCCTCTCTATTCACTCTCTCACACTCACACACACACACACACACACCACACACACATCCCACACTACACACACACACACACACACACACACACACACACACACACACACACACACACACACACACACTTTATAAAGGTTGCCTGGCCACAATATATTCTAATTCTAGTTTGCCTACCAGTTTACAGCAGGTAATATTACTGGTTCATGTCAGGGACATTGTTTATCACCCAGTCTTTATCAGCCATCACTCTGTGGACATACATCCCCAATGCTCTCAAAGTTTTATGGATATTTGATTTTTCTCGCTCTAGGCTGAGTGATATACAAAGTGCCTGAAGCTAATGAGGAATATTATCTGCTGTGACCTGGTAGGAAAAGTAGAACCAAATATGATTAATTCATCAGGTGACAATAATTCATTCTGCTGTTTGATGTGAATATTAACAGAAGCTCTGTGTTATATGAGCAGCGCTGCTGCCACATGACTGACTGATTGGATAATTGTATGAATATATGAAATGGTGTTCCTAATATAGTGCTCAGTGATTGTATTTCTCAACCTATTCCAACACATTTCTTTTTCATAGCCTTTGATAATGTTTGACATGTGTTTAATCTATATTTTTTTTGTCCTCTATCATTGTTTTTTGACATATTTTATGGACTCTCTTCACTTACTGTCAGATCCTTTAATAATACTAATACTGAAGTATGACTTTTTTCTTTTACTATTCTCAGGTTCTTTGACCTTTTCTTTTATCTGGTTTTATTTTTCTGTGAAGCACTTTGTAACTTTGTTAAGAAAAGTGCAATATAAATAAAAGTTGTTATATTATTATCATTATAAATTGAAGGGGGGGGCTCTGGTGGCTCACCTCGTGGAGCACGTGCCATGGGGGCTTGGTCCTGGCCAAGCCGGCCTGGGCTTGGGTCCAGCCTCTGGCCCTTTTCTGCATGTCATCCCCTCTCTCTCTCCCCCTGACTTTCCTGTCTCACTTTCACTGTGGCCATCAAAATAAAGGCAAAAACTGCCCAAAAAATAACTTTAAAAATGAAATTGTTAATTGAAAAGGAGTTTCAGTTTTCTCTTATGTGTTTCTCATCAGACTGTTTAATCAGGACAGGAGAGAAGGAACAGCTATGGACCAGAGTACAGCTATCCTGTTGCATCTCAATCTAGACTCTAATCTGTGTTTCCTGAACAAACATGGAGGCAGAAAACACAAAAGGAGGGAGGAGCTGAGCAAGCACGCACAAATGTGCAAACACAGGCCACCCAGTGCCACCTGTGTGGCTTTGGCTTCAGAAGGTGGACTAACCTAACAATTTGCTCTCACTGATAAAAAGCCTCGCAGAGTCAGGAGGAGGGCTGAGTGGACGGGGATGGGTGGAGGACGGGTCGTAAACTAAAGAGGGGAGGACAGGCCTGCTTGTTGTCCTGCCCAGCATGGGTCAACAGTTGGATAGTTTGCATGTAAATATTAGATCACTGCTGGGAACCACAGGAGTACAAGGGACACAAAATGGATGCCAATGGTGACAACATTGACTCAGCTGACTAGAGCTTACTGACGGCCTGTTTGGGTGAAGTGAATGGTCACATTGAGTCAGGGAGGGGCTGCTCTCAGCGATTACTGAGCCAAATGTAATGGAAAATAAACTTGATGGATGCCTATGTTTAAACTGGAATAATACAGACATTATCCTGTATGTATGATATGCAGCACATGTGCTATCGTGTGGTACAGAGGGAATGTCAGAATGGCTATTCCTAGACTGGAAAGATTGTGACAGGGGAGTTGACAAGCTGCCAAGAAACAACAGTAGCTGATAACAGCTTTAGTCGAGAAATCTTTGAAGGGTTAAATTTTAACCCTCAGAACCTACAGAACTGAATGGCAGCCAATGACTGCTGAGGTTTCTTTCCTTGAGATAAGGGA
>NW_019175055.1:837901-840401 GCF_002260705.1 Seriola dumerili | reverse complement strand
TGAGAGGAGAATCTTTCTACTGTGAGCTGGAGGCGCGAGAGAAATGTTGTTTTTTAGAAATCCAACCTGTTGAAAAAGGAATAATTGACTGTTTTAACTTAAACTAAAGGTTTAGAATTACAGAGGATATGACATATAACATGATGATGAATTCATCATCATGTTATTTTGAGAAATTTTCTTCTCTATGTACATAAATGGTGGACGAAGGACACATCAGTGTATTATTCTCTCACTCCTACAAACTTACCCTTTAATACTGTAAATACTTTATTTTATGCATGTTTTTGTTTTACTGTTGGATGGCTGTATTCTTTTAATTTCTAATGTTTTTGGCTTGCTGTTCTTGGTAACTGTTCCACCCTTGTATGGGCTCATCTCATTGGGATAGGGAGGCCACTTAAATAAACCCCTTGTATTTGTTAGAGGATGACAGGAGACAACTCACCCTGGTATGTGTAGAAATCACTGCTACTACAAATTGAGAGATAATAACAATAAACAAATGAGATTATGAACCGGGACTTCACCATTATATAGGGTGTAAAAAAGAAGGAAGGAGCTTTTACAGAGCTCTAAAAAAGAGAGGATGGTGGAGAGAGTAAAATCAGATGGAAAATTATTGCAAAATCATCTTCAAGTCTTTGTTTTCCTTCAGTCAAAGAAAATGTGCAACATGTTTCGGTCCAGGGTGTTTTAATACCTGTATGAAGGCAGTGACTGTGGCCCGGAGGCGGCTGGCTGAGTCTGCGGTCCTGGCCAGCAGGTTGGGCCAGGTCTGATCCAAGCAGTAGGTCACCTCAGTCCGGCCCAACCCCAGACCTGGGATCAGCTGACTCAGCATTAGGCGCAGCAGCTTCAAGGAGGCCTGGAAAAACCTGAGGAGAGAGCCACGGGACATTTAACTCAAAACTTAGCCGACTTTTCTAGAAAAAGGCTCCAGGCACCAGGGTGATGTCAGTCGGCAGGGAGGGGAAGAAAATGTTTTAGTTTGATGTTGGTGAGAGCGTGTGGCGAGAGAGTGGTGATCAGTGGTTGAGAAGGGAAAGTTTGTTTGTTTTTCATACTCGCTAACAAGTAAACCAGACACATTAACCAGACACTGGAAACTAAAGATAGCAACTAACCTGTTTCCTAGAGCTAAACTGAATTTATCCAATACATTATCAAATATTAGTGGAATTTTTGTATTTATGGGAAAATTTAGACTGGAGACATAATAAAACACGCTGGGCTACATTTAGACGCAGGGGCTGGTTTTCACAAAGAGAGACTGTGGCTTAAATACAACAAACAGTCAGACCTCACATTTCCTTTTTTAATTGTTTTTATATTGTAAAAAGATATTGTATTTGTTCACTTGTTTTATATTTTTGTTGTATGTGCTTCAGTATGCTCATCCTTAAAAAAGCAATAAACAGAGATTAAATAAATACAAAGCAGTTATTTCGGTCTATCTTAAGCTGAACAAAGAAAAAAGAAATGGCTGCTCTCTCTTATACACTGTTAGCAAACCACAAATTATGAGCCATGTATTTCCGTTTTTTTTCTTGTAGGGCGCTATTGGTCAGCGCAGGTGTCATGATTGTTACCATGGTAACATTGGTCTTAGGTCTGGGATTAGCCTGGGGGTAAGGTGTTTAATGGTGTTTTGGCTTAAATTCTGTATTCAGTCTGGTATTTTTTTAGACTGATCTATGAGCTGAATGAAGACTGGACCAACACTACAGACCCGACTGAAATATCTCCGGCCCTGGATGTCATTTACATGAAATGCAGCCTGATTTCCCGAGAACAGCCCATTTATCATGAACTAAACTGAAGCACTTTTGTTGAGCAGCAAAATTTAACCAGTTAACATGTTAATGGATCATTCTTGTGTGCCGATGTGGCCGGGGAAAATAAATCACTAGAATTATTGCGGCGCTGCCCTTTTCATTACCATATCAAAGCTGCGGACGACCTCCAGAGAGTTACAAGGCCATCCTTGTCAAAACTGTTTGTTTAAGGAAGTCAGCTCGGGGGAGGGGCCTGGGGTTGCATGTGGCACAGGGGGAACGTTGTAAGTGTTTGCATGTGTGATTGTGTGCTTATGTTTGAACACCATCGACTGTTAGTCTGTTCGTAACGGGAGTCCAGAGAACACGATGTATAAGATGACGTTAACACAATCAGTTACCGTTGACATCCAAAAAAAAATAAAAAAAAACAAATAAAATCAAGCAATTCAGTCTAAACAATCAGCTGCTTTTCTCTACAATAACTTGGAAATTCACAGAAGTCACCGCATGACAACTTTCTTCTGAGGAAGCGGCTCACCGATGACACTTTATCCAGGAGGGCTCTCTTAACCAGGAAGACTGCAGCTCTTTATCATGTTTCTCAGCTCCTCCTTGGGGGTGGTGGGTGATACCTCCAAAAGCCTCTTGTACACAGCCAGCAGAGCCTCCTCTCTGTTGACCAGGTTTTGGAATACGCCCCCGCCACCTGCAACAAAATA
>NW_019175055.1:777318-837876 GCF_002260705.1 Seriola dumerili | reverse complement strand
CTTCTCGAGCAGCTCGGCCCGACTCTGGGCCAGACGAGAGGGGAAGTTGGATTTGAAGGGCTTTCACCAGGCTCACCAGGGATAGCTGCAGGACCCGTACATCCTTCAAAACAGCAATTTCCTAAAAGGGGGACGTGAGAAAGAGACACTGGTAGAGACACAAGTCATGACAGAGAACACATGTGTACAAGTATGATGGAAGAAAACTCTTGGTATTTTAGCCTCATCAGGTGAGTGGAATGTACATTGGAAATATGGCGCGCACACACACACACACACACACACACACACACACACACACACACACACACACAAAAACAAAGAGGCATTCAGTCATTGCTCTAATCGAGGTCTGAACAGGTCCAGAGGGGCTGAGCGATGATTTCAGAGGGCTGAAACTCTTCGTAACAGCCGGTACAGTTGTGACCTAAGTTGATCTCATTGAAACAGAAGCAACTGTAGCTCTTAAACACACACACACACACGCGCATGAGAGCACTGACAGATTCCACTAAGCAAACAAACACGACACATGTTCATACAGTCAGACACTTACTTCACTTACATACTACACGTCATCACCGACTAAAACTTGGGGCTTGTTTGAATTGTTTGAAGCCTGGGACAGATCGTGACAACACCTCAGACGCCTCCTGATTCACCATGTTTATTAAACTACAGTGACGCCTTTGTAATCAGTCTAATGTTAGGAAAACCGGCTTAACACATAAAATAACTTGCACACTCTTTTTAACTACAGTGATTTAAACAGAGTGCACAATGTGGATGTGAAGAAGTTTGCGTTTGTCATTGCATCCACACATTTCCTCCCTCTCTCTCTCTCTCTCTCTCTCTCTATACTACTATGAATTAAAGACGGAACAAAACCAAAAAAACAACAAAATAATCAAAGGAAACAAAAAAATAAATAAATAAATAATAATAATAATAATAATAATAATAATAACAATAATAATAATAATAATAATAATAATAATAATAATAATAATAATAGTGAATTTTCTCTGGGTAATGCAAAGATGTGTCCGTGTGAGTTGAAAATGTTTCAACTAAAGCCTGATGGAAAAAAGCAAAGTACTGGACTTCCTGGTAAGTTATGATATCAGCTCATTTCATCAATTTCATGATTCATTGGTTTCATTATCTAATCAAAGAGTTTGACATTCAGTCAAGTAAATATTTGTTGTAGTTTTGGGGAGACTAAGTCGTGTAATTCTGATAAAAATAAAAGCACCAAGCACGCTCAGGTAATCTGCCTCAAAGTTTGCCTTTGGTGGAAAGTGTGATTTGGTGTTGCACATGTTTTCTGACTGTGGAGCGTGTAAACAAGGCGCCGCTCTGATCATTGTTTTTAAGGTGGACTTGTTGGTTTTGACCGTCGCACTGATTTCACCCGCAACGATCAAAAAACGTGTTCTATTTAACCAAATCCATTTTTTGTGTTTACATTCACATAACAATTAAGCATACAAATAAATATAAGCAATCACTGCCTGTGAAATGTTTTATGTGTATTTATCTCCATGGAAACCGTGGCCATTATCTATGTTTGCATGCTCAGAAGAAATACAGTTCACCATACATGTCCAAATTATCAATTGTCATACTAATGACACTCAATATTACATTACTGTTTTACTGAAGTTTGCTCAGATTTGTAACATCAAGGTTATTTCTTTAATTGCTTGAATCAGAATTTCAGCTTCAGGCACAGGTCTAGTTTCCACACCTATTTTTCTTGACTAAAATCTCTCCCATCACTGTCCTCTGACACTGCAGCTGCCATACTCCAGATGAGAGAAAAGAGGAATCTATGATATAGTCATCTCAGAGTGCGTTCTAAGCAGTCAGTCGCTTGGCAAACTTTTGTTTTTTGCCCTGGGTTCTGCCTCACAGTAAGGGTACATCTGTAGCATTATATATAAAACACTGAGTCGCAGTGTTGTCCATTAAATTCTTGATAAAACCCAGATTGAGTCAAAAAGGAAAGGCTCCTGCAGAGCCACAGAAGACATTACACAACTATTGTCTTCAGTGGAAGTGAAAGATAAAGCACATATGCTGTTTATATAGAGATCTATATGTTTAGACAATGGTTCTGTGACGCAGCTGATGCTGGATAATGCTGGTATGAGAGGAGAATCTTTCTACTGTGAGCTGGAGGCGAGAGAAATGTTGTTTTTTTAGAAATCCAACCTGTTGAAAAAGGAATAATTGACTGTTTTAACTTAAACTAAAGGTTTAGAATTACAGAGGATATGACATATAACATGATGATGAATTCATCATCATGTTATTTTGAGGAAATCTTTCTTCTCTATGTACATAAATGGTGGACGAAGGACACATCAGTGTATTATTCTCTCACTCCTACAACTTACCTTTAATACTGTAAATACTTTATTTTATGCATGTTTTTGTTTTACTGTTGGATGGCTGTATTCTTTTAATTTCTAATGTTTTTGGCTTTGCTGTCTTGGTAACTGTTCCACCCTTGTATGGGCTCATCTCATGGGATAGGGAGGCCACTTAAATAAACCCCTTTGTATTTGTTAGAGGATGACAGGAGACAACTCCACCCTGGTATGTGTAGAAATCACTGCTACTACAAATTGAGAGATAATAACAATAAACAAATGAGATTATGAACCGGGACTTCACCTTTATATAGGGTGTAAAAAAGAAGGAAGGAGCTTTTACAGAGCTCTAAAAAAGAGAGGATGGTGGAGAGAGTAAAATCAGATGGAAAATTATTGCAAAATCATCTTCAGTCATTTTGTTTTCCTTTCAGTCAAAGAAAATGTGCAACATGTCGGTCCAGGGTGTTTTAATACCTGTATGAAGGCAGTGACTGTGGCCCGGAGGCGGCTGGCTGAGTCTGCGGTCCTGGCCAGCAGGTTGGGCCAGGTCTGATCCAAGCAGTAGGTCACCTCAGTCCGGCCCAACCCCAGACCTGGGATCAGCTGACTCAGCATTAGGCGCAGCAGCTTCAAGGAGGCCTGGAAAACCTGAGGAGAGAGCCACGGGACATTTAACTCAAAACTTAGCCGACTTTCTAAGAAAAAGCTCCAGGCACCAGGGTGATGTCAGTCGGCAGGGAGGGAAGAAAATGTTTAGTTTGAGTTGGTGAGAGCGTGTGGAGAGAGAGTGGTGATCAGTGGTTGAGAAGGGAAAGTTTGTTTGTTTTCATACTCGCTAACAAGTAAACCAGACACATTAACCAGACACTGGAAACTAAAGATAGCAACTAACCTGTTTCCTAGAGCTAAACTGAATTATCAATACATTATCAATATTAGTGGAATTTTTGTATTTATGGGAAAATTTAGACTGGAGACATATAACAAACACGCTGGGCTACATTTAGACGCAGGGGCTGGTTTCACAAAGAGAGACTGTGGCTTAAATACAACAAACAGTCAGACCTCACATTTCCTTTTTCTAATTGTTTTTATATTGTAAAAGATATTGTATTTGTTCACTTGTCTTTATATTTTGTTGTATGTGCTTCAGTATGCTCATCCCTTAAAAAAGCAATAAACAGAGATTAAATAAATAACAAAGCAGTTTAGTTCGTGTCTATCTTAAGCTGAACAAAGAAAAAAGAAATGGCTGCTCTCTCTATAACACTGTTAGCAAACCACAAATTATGAGCCATGTTTTCCTGTTTTTTTTCTTGTAGGGCGCTATTGGTCAGCGCAGGTGTCATGATTGTTACCATGGTAACATTGGTCTTAGGTCTGGGATAGCCTGGGGGTAAGGTGTTTAATGGTGTTTTGGCTTAAAATTCTGTATTCAGTCTGTATTTTTTAGACTGATCTATGAGCTGAATGAAGACTGGACCAACACTACAGACCCGACTGAAATATCTCCGGCCCCTGGATGTCACTTACATGAAATGCAGCCACTGATTTCCAGAGAACAGCCCATTTATCATGAACTAAACTGAAGCACTTTTGTTGAGCAGCAAATTAACCAGTTAACATGTTAATGGATCATTCTGTGTGCCGATGTGGCCGGGGAAAATAAATCACTAGAATTATTGCGGCGCTGCCCTTTTCATTACCATACAAGCTGCGGACGACCTCCAGAGAGGTTACAAGGCCATCCTTGTCAAAACTGTTTGTTTAAGGAAGTCAGCTCGGGGGGGAGGGGCCTGGGGTTGCATGTGGCACAGGGGGAACGTTGTTAAGTGTTTGCATGTGTGATTGTGTGCTTATGTTTGAACACCATCACTGTTAGTTCTGTTCGTAACGGGAGTCCAGAGAACACGATGTATAGAAGACGTTGACAGTAACAAACTCAACATATCCAGTTCTCCCTAACAGCTGCTTTTCTCTACAATTAACTTGGAACATTCACAGAAGTCACCGCATGACAACTTTCTTCTGAGGAAGCGGCTCACCGATGACACTTTATCCAGGAGGGCTCTCTTGACCAGGAAGACTGCAGCTCTTATCATGTTTCTCAGCTCCTCCTTGGGGGTGGTGGGTGATACCTCCAAAAGCCTCTTGTACACAGCCAGCAGAGCCTCCTCTCTGTTGGACCAGGTTTTGGAATACGCCCCCGCCACCTGCAACAAAATAAAGGGTAAGAAAGTCGCCCGGGGGATATCTTTCCTGCCCTGTTACTCACACATCTCTGTTCACACCTGCTGTGGGTGTCGCATCAGATGTGAATAGATATTTGCATATATGCTGTGTTCTATATATAGATGAGGGGTGTCCAACATGTGGCCCGTGAGCTTCCAGTAGCTCACCCAGAGGCACTGAGAATATAGTCTGTACAAACCATGCATAGTTCAAACTTCAAGCAACAACTTCACTCAGTCATTCTGCTCTGAATAAAACTAAATTAAATAAACAGACCCCCCCCCATGTTGTCATGGATACAGGGAGTTAAACTCTGTGTTAAACTTCAACTTTTCTTTTTTTTTAACCCATGTTTGTTTACATTTTGGAAAATGAAGTGTAGTGAATAATCTATTTGAACTTCCTGTTTGTTATGTACCATCAGATGCACTGATAACTATCACTGGATCACAGACTGAGGAGCTTCTTCTTCTCTGATCTCTAATCAGATTTATTTGCAGCAGTGTTCTCGTGTCTGTGTGTTCAGGTCTGACTGAATCATGACTCAAAATATTTGCCTGATGTGAGTTTCAGATGTTTTTGGATATCGATATTTGATGACTTGTTAATTTATCTTATTGATCTGATTTGGTTTGGAGATCAGTTTGAGTGTTTTGATACGATACATGAATAAATGTGTCCAGTGATATTAGACAGGAGGAGCTCTCAGCCGCTTTTATTTTGTCAAAATATCTCTCAGAGTGAAAAAGGTTGGAGATCCCTGATATAGATCATAAAACACAAACCCATTCAACTGGCGATATTGATTTAAAACAAAAAAAACAAAAAGCTGCACTAATCGATATTTTCTATTTTATCAATAAATGAAATGACTATGTGAGGTGTGAAAAATCTGGCTAGTAGTGGACACAGCCACAGAAATAATCATCCAACTCTGTACTTCCCCTCAGTTTTACAGAACATTTTATCCTTTGTTAGCTCATTGCTTTTGTCCTCCAGCTGCTGCAGGCAACTGTGTCCAGGATAAACTCCCAGTTCCACGTTCCACCTGACACAAGTGCCACAAGGTTGCAGGTGGATGAAGTAACAAGCAGGTGCACAGCAAATTACTTATTTTAGAAAGAGAGATACAGAGAAGAATCAAGAGATGGAGAGAGAGAAGGAGGTAAATGTTGTACAAACTGCTGAATATCTTCATCACTTGGCTCAGTGAGCCCTGTTGTCCCCTCTTTCTTTTTCTTACCAGGCTTTCTCCGTAAACCTCTATTGGTAGTCCAGCCTCTCTCTGGGCTTTCTCTGTGAGGGGCTCTGGCTCTCCGCTCAGCTCAGGGCCGGGCGGAGTCCTGTGGGCGTCAGGTCGGGGGGGGCGCTGCTCTGCATGACTCTGGACGGCCTCCACTGGCCGGTCTTTCCTCTGGAACGTTGGCAGCGGCCTCTCATCATAAGGCACACCGATAACCTGTCATAAACAAGACAACGCCATTGGTATTTACAACTCGGAATATAATGTTTACATATATAAACATGTACAGCTTTCACTTTTTTTTCTTTTTGTGTGTATGTATTCTCCAGAGATCCCTCAGCTGAAAGGCTCAGAGACAACTGATCCACAGGATGTCCACCCTTTTGAAAAATTCATCAGCTCTATCCCTGCTCTTTTCACTAACTCTCACTAGCATGTGATCACTGAATAGGCCGATCATGAAACATCACGATGACAATGGATGTCGAACCCCCTCTATACAAACCCAGGCTCCATCCAGTCAGCACTGTCTCCTGTGCCCCCGGGCCAACTGGCACTCTGCTGCTCGTACAAGGCTCAAAGCTGAGTCTGGACGCCAGGTTGGCAGCCGCTGGAGTCAGCCAACTGTTGCACGCTTTTAATTAAATAGTGAAACCTAAACCTGTAGCCGGACTGGTCTCAGTCTGTGGTGAGTAAAGAATAAAAGCTGGTCATAATCTGCCAGTGTGCTCCAACACTACAGGGGCTAAAGGCAGGAGATGTGTTCCCAAAGTGCCACAGTACAACTATACAGCAGCTGTCAACATCTGTGTCATTAACTGAGCTTTATTCACCTTTTTCTTTCTCAAATTAGTTTATACATGTATCAACAGTTTAGATCCAGAGTTTCTTTCCTGATACAGTAACAGAGAAACTGTGGTGAATAGAAACTGCAAACTATCACATTGTAGATCTAAATTTGGACAATCAGCTTTCTCCATAAAGAGCTGTGAACACATCACCACCTGAAGTCAAATCACACCAAAGGTGAAGTGCTGCTCAGAGCAAACCAGAGCTAATTGTATTTATTGTTAATTGTTTTGTTTGACTATTTGTAGCTTGTTTTGTTGTTGTCTCTTTTTAGACTGAACATCTGTATATTTGAAGCTAACTGTGTAATTATTATCATTCGCATTGTTTGTTTGTTTTGTGTTGTTTTTGTTGTTGTTGTCTCTTCTTGACCTTACATCACATTCAACATATTTCAAAATAATATTTCATATCTGTAGTGTGTTGTGGTTTCATGATAATCAAAACTGACTGTTTTAATTATTCTGTACATGTTAAAGTCCAACGAGAGACAAGAGTTGAAAATTAGCATCAGCTATAAACACGTCAGTTTCATGCTTTGTATTGGAACTATGTTAAACCGCATCTTTCTTTTTTTTTTTAATTGTATATTTATTTCTTTATATTGTAAAATATATTGTACTTGTTCACTTGCTGTATTTGTATTTTGTTTTATTGGCTTATCTACTGAGTATGTGCTTTTGTGTGCTGCTCATTCAAAAAAGCAATAAACAGAGATTTCAAAAAGAAATTGCATCATCCCTATTACTGACCGTCCATAAAGCATTGTTAAAAGTGTGTAAAGATGTGGTGATATGTTGCAACATTAACACAGTGGATAGTGTTGATCTTACATCTATCTTGGGTATAGCGGCAGCAGGGGTACAGGGTGTGTCAGGTTGGCTGCTCAGTTTGGGCGCCACAGTTTCTGTGGCCAACTGTTGATTCTGAGGAGCGTTCGTTTTTCTCCCCTTCCTGAATGTGTCTGTGGACACCAGGGACTTCGCGGGGACTGAACGGTGACCCGGAGAGGGCAGAAGGGAGGGAGGGTCCTGGAGCGGGGAGGAATCTGTCGCCCTCGTGATCTGGACAAAACCGAGGCACAATACGTCATTATTAGATCCGCACTTAACTGTAAAGTAACCGATTTTTCCTGCTTCAGCATATTATCTTCATCACACAAACAGGTGAAGTGTTGCCATCAGTGACCGGCGACTGACCATCGTCGTGTCCAACAGGTTGTGGACCTCCAGCTGCTGGTAGACGCTCCTCCTGTACTCCTCCATCAGCTCCTTCTTCTTCTTGGCCAGGTCGTAGTCCTCCTTTTCTATGGCACATCGCTTCTCCACATCATATCGGGCCAAACGCTCCCCGACCTGGAAGAGCCCGGGACAAGCAGAGGTGAAGGCAGTGAGGCTGCATGTTTAGAGACATAAACATGGGAGCAGAACTGTTGTTATGTCAGTTTGTGGCCACACTGACAAAAAATTTATTGGATGTTTACTGTTTTAACTTAGCACTTACTTTTCCACCACCGGTACTATCTTAAAGGTGAAAGTGCAGATCCTGCTGATAGACCTCCTGCACTCCTCCTGCGCCTCCTGCCTGTTTTATTCTGGTTTTAAATACAATTTTATCTGGTCTTTTTCTCTCCGTGGTGTTTTGTTGTAATATTATTCCAGTTATTACATACTTGATCTTTGTTCATGTTTAGTGACGCATAGCGAAAGTTCAGTTAGGAAGACTATCTCCTCGAAATCTAAGTCACAAGCACAGTTTCCCGCTATCTATAAGCTCCACTCGCTGTTTCTTGTCTTCATCCAATCACAACCTGACACAGTGGCCTTAAGCCAGTTGCTTGTAAGCTGTCAAACTTTTTAAAATGTTCTCTCTCTCTCTCTCTCTCCCTCTCGAAAGGACTTTAAACCTATGGATCGTTTGCATGGCGATCCAAGTCTATTTCTTCTGTTCACAATAAATTTCATTTAGTCTCTCCTGTTTGAAATGATTAAAATAAGATTGTGCTCACCAAGCTTATCTGGCAATAAATGTGATATCAATAAAAAGAAGTCAGAGACACGAGCAGTAAAACACTCAGGTTGAAAATGAGCCCTCAGGACAGTCAAACATACGTAGGTGAGCAGTAAAATAATTACCCACACTGTGAGATATAAATATTCATTACAGTTTAGAGGCTGACACCCCGATACAATTCTGATCTACTGCACTTTCTGTAGTTGTGCACAGGTTTCCTATGCAATGAGGGATTGTTACATCTCAGATCAGCTCACTTCCAGATTTTTTTTTTGATCTAAATAATAATAAACTTTGTTTGTAGAGCATTTGTTTATACAAGAGATGTAGCTCCAAGTGCTTTACATTAATAATAAAAACAAAGAGATAGATAATCTGGCTAAACCATCACCTTGTTTATGACCCATCTGATTGTTTGATTGCTCCTGTTTACCACCTTTGACTTTGTTGAACTGACATCACAGATTTCTCCAGAATCAGTGATTGGTGTGTAAAATGTCATATAATCTGATGCAGTAATGATTAAAACAATAAATTTAACTTCCAGAGAAGTGAACCAGACTTAATCTTTGAACCATACTGGAGGTGGCTTGGAGACATGACGTGGGCATTTCTGCCCCACACAGTAACACAGTCAGTAATAACAGGGAGTGTGCCACATGGTGAATCACTGAGATTTACTGAATGGAAATTTGACAACAACTTCCAGTAAGTTAGGCTTGTAATTTCGTTGTGAGGAAATTCCATTAAGCTGAATTTAGTTGATAACCAGGTGCCAAGCAACACAGTCTCAGCTGCAACACCTTGAGCTTCCACTCTACTGCACGTCAGCTGCTCCTCAAATTTACTGTACATCAAGGATTTCCAGCATGTAGCTCTTCGTGATTTCTGAATCCTGTGCTTCCTTTGTGCTAAGAAAAACTGGACAGTGTAAAGTGGGAGAAATAGAGCAGGTAAATACTCATCCTTCTGTCCTGTCTCCTCTCTGTCATGTGTTTATAGATATCATGTGACACCACAAAGCCTCCCCTGACATCCTGAGGGTGCAATGACAAGGGATTTTCAGCATGACTACCTTGGCAACTGCTTTGTGCACGATACTAATATGCCATACTAACAAGGTGCTAGTGTGTGTGTTATCAGGTTACAGAGCGGCCCAAGGCCCGGTGTGGGAGAGACGCTACCCAAGGACCATCAGCTGTCAGGCTTATTAAGAATTCATGGTCAGCATGGTAACACTGCATACAAAGAAGGTCAGTAACAGGAATCTGAACAATGTTTAACAACTACTGTTACAAACAGTGGTGAGAATACACTAGAAACAAAGAATACAAGCCAGTGTCTGGATGCTGACATCTGGACCTAAATCATTTCCTTACCACAATAAAACATTTCCCACAGCTCTTATAGCCAGTTTACTGTACATGGTCTGCATGTACAGTAAACTATGGCTTCTTTGCACCGTCCACCTGAAACTCACTACAAAGGAGAGGTGCACAATTAATCGAAATATAATAGAGTGCGATTGTTGTCAGCACCATGAGTGTTGTTGGTGCTACAGAGACGCCCCGGCCGACAAATCATATTCTCCAGACGTTAAAAAAAAAAACATGTTTGGTACAAGACCAACAAAAATCACGTCATCATCATCGTCATTTAAAAAAAAATTTCACTGAAAATGAAAATGCAAAAAACGATAATTTCCAACTGAAATCAGAATATCTGCCAAAATAATCACAATATGATTTTATTTTTTTTGTCGTGCAGCCCTACTACAACGCTCTTTAAAAAAGAATTCGCTGGTGCTTCTTGGTCATTTTAGATTCTTAATCTCTGAACTTTTAATTTCTGTTTGTACCTGTTTTAATTGATTCTTTTACATTATTTATTAATTGTATTTATATGTTTGTATTTTAACTGGTATTTTTATCTACTCGACATAATCGTAAATGAGGGCTTTACCGTCAATGATTTTTGAGTTTAAATAAAGACATATAAATGTAAACTCCCTCACACAAATAATAAATCAATAAATAAAAATTACTATCCATGCCACGAGGAGCCACTTACAGACACTGATAACAATGTTTTTTAAGTCCAGAGTCTGGATTGAGGTTGAATATCGGGAACAGAGATCCCAGTATTATCCCGTGTGTGTGTGTGTGTGTGTGTGTGTGTGTGTGTGTGTGTGTGAGCCTATTTGTTCACATACCACTTGTTTGTACTAAAACAAAGACACATTCTCTAAATCCCATTAACACTACAATGCAACTGCCGTAGTTAAATACTGAAGCCCAGCCTTAGAATGCTCTTGCGGAAACGACTTGATCAACTTCACTTTTCCATTTTAGGATAAAAGAGCAGTTTACACTCCTGCAGTGTGGGAGAACATTCTGTAAAATATGTGTGAATGAGGCAAAATCTGTAAAATAAATCCATGCAGGTAGTTCAAGTGGCTTAAAAGGATAATTCGAAGTTTCTGGGAATTTGTTTTCTTGCTGAGAGTTCGATGATAAAATTGATACCACTCATGTCTGTGTGATCAATACGGAGATGCTGTAATGCAACACCAGGTGGTGATGACCTTATTATATCAATAAATACAGGTAAGCACTGACTGGAAGTACAGGCAAACAGCTAGCTCATAAGTCCACCTCCTCCTCTAAAGCTCACCAATCAACATGTTATATTTTGTTTGTTTAATTTGTATGAAGTCGTGATGTAATGTAAAGTACTTTTTTTTATCTTTTGAAGGCCTTAAATATGAATCATTTAGACTTCTTGAAGACCTTCTCAGACCATGAGTAATTCACAAATACACTAAAATACTCTCACTGCAGCCAGAACACATCCTTGTGTTTATGGGGTATTTTGCTCGACCGTGTGAACAAACATCTGGTGTCAGCCTCTCAGAAGCTACAGTACCTTCTGCAGGTCGGCGATGGCCTGCTTCAGATTCTTGGCCTGCTCGTATTTCTCCAGCCGGACCATGTCCTGCTTCTTCTGGTCCAGGAGACGGATGATGTGAGCAACTTCCGGGTCCTGGTACATGTCGAAGGCCAGGTCATCCAAGGGGGAGAACGACTCACATTTTCTGGGTGCAAGACACGAGGACACAAGGCGATAACTAGACTGAAACATTAAAATATTCTACATGAGCCACTCTTCTGTCAGGAACAATATAGAAACTTGGTTCTGAACTTTGAGAAAATGCCTGTGTCCAATAAATGTGTCATCATCAGTTCATTGGGCTTGTATTGTGCAATTCCTGATCAAAGGGGAAAAACACTGACTGACCCCCCCAGGACGGGAGACCCTGAGGTGAAACGTCCGTTGGGGGTTGATGTATTAAGAAAAGAAAAAAAAGATTATTTCGAAATGTGTTTTCCTCTTTGCACCGGCTGCCACCTGCATTGCCTTCGAATGTGAGTGGCTGTGAATGCTTTGCTTGGCTTCCAGACTAAATGGCTTTGTTGAACAGTGTTATTGTCACAAGACAAAGAAACCAGGGTTCAATGGCCGAGCCTCACCCCATGAAGGTCGTGTCCAAGGCGGCCTCCAGCTGAGTGCTATTGAGGTAGTGTTCGATCAGCTGCTCTCTGCTTGGCTGGGGGTAAACAGATGGACAAATTACACACACATGCATATGTACTCTTGTATTACTGTGCTCAAGAAGGATCTGACCACTGTTGTCTAATCCCATTAACTTTAAGGTGACCCTCAACTTCAGCCCTTACCCTAACCCAAAATTAACCGTAACACTGCCCTTTTCAAAAGTGAGGATCAGCCAGTGAAGCTGAGCAATTTATCTAATTTTATTTTCGATTATGATTTTGTCACTTCCTGGTTACGTTTGGGTTTGGTTTACGTTTTGGTAACGATGTTGGTGGTTTTCAGTATGTTGGTGCAGTGAACTACAACATATTTGATCTCATTTAATTTGGTCAAATTTATTTTTATTTATATTTTCAAATGCCGAATATATGTTTAGCAGGTTTCAGTAGGTTCGCAGAAGTACAGTAATGTTACAACATATTTCATCAAATTTATTTTGATGTAATTTTTTTTTATTTATTATATATTTAATTGCATATATTTAGATATTATATATTATTTATAATTTTATTTATTTATCTAATTTTCTTATTTTCTTTTTATTAGTTTTTTTCATTGAATTGTATCTTTAATTTAATATTATATATTAAGTTCAAGAAAGTCCAGTATTTTTAAATGGGTGGTGTTTCCAAAGTCAATGAGTAAACGTGTTAAATAATCATATTTTAATTTGATCATGATAACGGCCGTAAGTCTCGCTCACTCTTTCACTCAATAACACCTTATATAGAGACTTGTTATCCACTGTAGCACCACTATCACCTGAAATGTCAAGTGGCAAATCATTGAAAGCAGGAAACATCGTGTACCGATGACTCACAGCACTTCATAAGCATCAAACCAGGAGTTAATGAGCACCACTTCCTCCTCACCAGTAATAAGTACAAAGAAGAGCAATTCTGTGCACCTATCACAAAGGATGTAGTTATCCTGCCTGAAATACAAAACTCAACTATGTTCCAGGAGGATAAAAAGCAGTAACGTGTATTTTTTAGTCACTATTTCAACCTTTCTAAGAGGAAATAAAAAGCTTGGGTTAATGCTCCCTGATTAATCAACTAACTGATGGATTAACTGATGGATTAATATGTTGCTAAAATTATTTAAAGTGTTAATGTCACATCACCCTCAGTCGTCGGTGACACAGATTAGATTTGGCCATAAGCACATGTGTATGTCATACTAATGTACTAAGATTCTTATATATTAATGATAGAAAACATGTGAATATTTTCCTATC
The DNA here is from genome assembly GCF_002260705.1 of Seriola dumerili. NCBI lineage: Eukaryota > Metazoa > Chordata > Actinopteri > Carangiformes > Carangidae > Seriola > Seriola dumerili. The sequence continues at coordinate 824,303 of NW_019175055.1, read as the reverse complement.
AGTTAAACAGCCAATCAATAACTTTGTTGATTAAGAGAGAGAGAGAGAGAGAGAGAGAGAGAGAGAGAGAGAGAGAGAGAGAGAGAGAGAGAGAGATATTTAACTGGTTTACACCATTGTGATGGTCGGGTATAGGACGTTTTAATAAAATCAGTGATGGCTGAGTTCCATTTATCTGCCTCAGTTTCCTGGTTATAGTACTGCGCATGCTAGTTTCACGCAATCACAAATTAATGGGACACTTAAACAGAACAGATCCATTGATTATGGTTATGAGTAACACTCATTTATGTGCTATTTCCTGCTGTGACAAGTCGAAACAAACAAAGGCTTGTCACATCGCCATCAGAGCAGTAACATGTTAGCACCACGGGAAACAAATAAACCAAGTTATAGTAAGCTCAAATTTAAAAAAAAAAAAAACAGATTGCACTTTATAAGCATCATTTAATTTCTGGAGACTGATTTTACGAGTTGGAGAACGACAGCACAGATCTACAGTATGATGGAGAGTTATTGGCAGCTTCAGCGTCTTTCTGACAACAGAGATCAATCAGTATTCTTCTTTAATCCTTCTGAACCATGAACGAAATCACATTCACCTCCATTTCATTTGAGGAGAGGCAGAAATCTCAAAGGCTGACAAGTAAAACAAGAACCATATGTTTGGCCTGATACCACCGAGATGCTTTTTTCTCATAATTTGAGTAAAATGAGCCGTTAAAGCAGCAAATAATTAGGCTCTCTCTCTGTATCCACGCTACAGTGTCCCTCCACAGGACAAACACAACTTCCATCCATAAAGCAGATATAAGAGAACAAGATCCAGCCGACCCTCCAGGCAGGATCGCTGCTGTGGTGGAGGTGCTCGGAGTCAGATTAGTGGAGCAACAATGCACAGCCTGTTCACTGGAATCTGTGCGAGTGTGTGTCCTTGTCTTTCCGTGTCTCTGTTTCAGTGTGTGTGTGTGTGTGTGTGTGTGTTTTAAGGTGCTCTCTCTCTCCTCCAGGAGCTGTCCGTCTGCAGGACTATCTGATTACTCTGACTAACTAAAGGCCTCCTGTGTGATTACATACTGCCCTCCCTTTGTGTCTCATTACTACATTCCTGACACATAGACACACACCCACTAACACACATACACACACCATTCAGGTAAACATGTGTGCATATTCTGTATACATGGTTATATAATGTCTCTGGAGCAGTGACTATGAGGAAACACTACATAAAACACCCACACAACACAGTGTTATCCAGTGTATATGCTCTACATGCAAGGTATGCTGAATCAACAACTCTCTGACATAATCTCAACAAATTACAAGTTTCATATCATTTAGGGCTATGGTAATGGATTAGCATCATCTTCTATAGGTATTCATATTATCCTGTCCATTCTAACAAAAACAAACAAAAAAAAAAAGCAGAGCAAACAGCATCAGAGCAGAAAAAAACTGATGCTTAGAGATGGAAATGACCAACACCAGCCTCTCACACTTTCTGGATAAAAGAAATATTCAATAATTTAAATCTTTAAAAAAAAATCTGACATACTTTGAAAGGTTCTTCCAAGAAATTTTAAAAGATGTGCGAGCCTTTCTTTGTCTATGCAGAGTTATCATCATCAGTTATCCCTCAATAAGATCTCACTTTATTCTATTTACTTCTTCTCTGTATTTATTGTAACTCTGACCGGAAGGGTTAGGCTATCATGTTTAGGATAAAATAAGAGCAAGCTGACTGTTAGCATTGTGTTAGCGTTTTGTTAGTGTTGTGTTGTTGTGTTTTGCTACATTTAGTATGTTGTTGTTTTGTCAGCTGTATTGCTGTAACGTCACACTGTCACTCACAGTGCTTTAACACCATTGTCAGTTTAAATATAAAAATCAATAAACAAAGTTTATGAAAAAAAAGAACCCAGTTTGCATCTCATGAGGTTTTATGAAGAATATTCAAATGATAAATAATATGTGATTCTAATTTGACCTGTTTTGTTGACCTGGTTCCCTTTTTAACATGACAAAAGTTCAAACTGATAAAACTTAGGTCAAGGCCTCTCTGAGTGACTGTGATGACTGAGCACCATTTCACAAAATCACAATGCAACAGCACCACCTACTGCTGTGCAGGTGTACGTTCAGGGACGGGTGGCAGGTGAGGAGGGTGCTCACTTACAATTGTGTTAAAAGCATTTCCATCCAGAGAGTCTCCCAGAACATTAATGGCAACCAAAGCAACCTGAAATCATAAACAGATGATGGTGAGGTGGTGGAACGAAACATGACTGCAGGAGAAAATACGGAAAAAAAAAAAAAGCAATGCATATGATAAACGGGTGAATAGTACTGAGAGGATAATGGTGAAACAATTTCACTGCAGTTTAAAGGATAACAATTGTGATATCCTTTATTAACTTACTATCAACAAATCCGTTAAAAAGATTAAAACCAACAATGAACTGATCCTACTTAAGTATTATCTGTGTATTCAAAGCTTGATACAACTAATTTCTCTCCGCTATAGATCTCCATTGTTTTATAAACAATGAGCAACTGAAGTTTAGTTTGAGTAAATCCCACATAAACTGTCCTGCTGCTGTAAATACTGACAAAAGCAACAAATGTGCATTAATCTGCTGTTGAAAATAGTCCCCAGTAAAGGCGCTGTTTATGGAACAAAACTGTTCCAGGAAATTACTTAGTCAGATTTAAAAATTAATCCATGTATTAATGATCCATTTTCAAAGATTTAAGATTTTTTTTTAGCATGAACAAATGGGACTGAGTCACAGACACAGATACACTAATACATTATTGGTTTTGGTCTTTTCATGGGATTTGTTTATAGACTAACACCAGCCTTATCTGGTGAGTAAAAACATATCAATTACAATCCTGCAATTACGATTCTGATCATTCTTTTGCTCAATAATTTTGTCTCTAAAATGTGAAAAGTCCATTACATTATCATCACAGTAAAAAAATAACCCAAAGTATTCCATTTACAAGGATATAAAATGGAGAAAATAAAACTAATCATCATATTTTATAAACCAGAACAAGCGAAAATCTGGGATTATACTTGATAAAGGACATTTGATTGATAGACAGACCTGGAATCAATTACTTTTCTTTCAATCAAATAAATCATTATTCAACTAATCATCTCAGCACTACTGAAAATGCAAAGGAAACTTATGAATTTGAGGGAATAACTGGCGAGAAATTAATTCTCAAGAGCGTCTAATAAAGCAGTCATTTGTCATTTGAACACATTCTTCAAATGAACACAACACATATTGTTATCCTTCTTTACATACTGTATCTATCAGCCGCATTTACAGTGCTCTTTAAAACTGTCTCATATCACTGCAACACATCACAATAATGAGGCTCTCAAATATTATCTGAGAGGTGCTCTGACCAGTGTTGCTATTGGATACCAGGGTGATGGCAGTGTAAGTGCTGCCACTGAGAGCCTAACACAACAGATATCACACAAAATAACTACTACTACATTGTGTCTTCTTAGTAGCCAATGACTTTAAATGATCTGAAGAAATAGTTTTTTAAAGACACTGGCTGTATCTAGAGATATGATGAGATTTCAAGCAAGATTTTGTTGTTTATTTCTCATTCTATTTATCAATTTAACCTAATAAACTCTGGAAGGCAACACCAAAACAAACAAAATACTTTTTTTTGCAACCCAAGATTAAAAGCTGCCCACAGTCTGGATCAGACCTGACTTAAGTTACAGGCAGTGAAATAGTGGTGAAGGTGCATCGCTAGCATTAAACAGAGTACCTGATTGTACTGATTGTAACCGTTGACATGATTCTTATGAAAGGTTATTCTCAGGTATGTTCCGATGGCGTCGACATGGACCGACTTCAGCTCCCGAGCTTTGAAGCCCGTCTTCTCGTTGTCTGACAAAGACACATACCTGTGGTGAGAGCACAGTGTTGCTTTTCAGTCCAATTCCTCTGCTGTGATACAGTATACGAGACTAAAATGCTACATTTTTAATACATGTTGAGCCCTCACCAGAAAAAAACTATGATCATTGTTTATGTTTTTGTATGCTACAACATCCCAACCTCCTAAACCATCTAGTATTAACCTACAACTTCTAGTTAAAATATACAAGAGGGTGCAAGTCAAAACTGAGCCTGGCCCAGTCTGAGGTCCCACCCGAGTCTGCGAAGGTGCCCTGGGAACCCTGGAGTGCTGGTTTCAGGGAGAGTGTCTCCAATGTGGAACTCCACCTTAGCTGGGATCAGGTACTGGTGGGCCAGCAGCTGCAGCTTCCTCACCCTACTTCTCTCCACCAGCTGGAGGGTGACGTGTTGAGGGTAAGAGCACAGCCTGCAGAATATTTGATTCACGTAATATTGAGTTTCTTGAAGAGGAAATTACACTTTTTTAAAATTTATTTATTTATTCATTTTTATTCATTAGAAATCTAAGAAAACTGCCACTCATAGGAAATATTTTTATTGCTTTTGCAGCCTATGAAGTTATAAAGTTGCCATGAATGAATGACATGCTTTTCAAACAGAGCGCTTTGTATATGTACCTGCCGGATCTCCAACCATTGACTGTGGGCGCATGGACCATGAGCTCCTTGGCAGTGAAGTTGTCCTCATGACTTGAAGAGTTGACCACGATGAATCCTATCTTCCTGGGCATCCCTCTGATGGACACTGACATAAACAAGTGAAAGTGCAAAGGAATTTGATTAGTGACAGTGATAACTGCAAAGATGATGTTCAGGTGCAGTTATACCTTTTTGAAAGTGCCAGGAATGTCAATTTTTAATGAATATCTGCAAATTAGTCTGTGTGAATTTGTGTTCAACACTTTAGAAATTGTTTATTTTTCTGAATGGTTTTGTAGAAACAAATGTGAGTGTTTCTCAAAGTAAAGTAATGAAAAAAGTTAAGTTTCAGTAACAAAACTCAGGCATTGTATCAGTACTAGAGCTGATAAATTCGCCCAACCACGTCAGTGAACTCATCTACAACACTTACAACAAGGGGCAATGTTGAATATTTACTAATACAGCCCAAAACTAGCTAGTCAGAGATTAGACAGCAACTACCAGTTTTTAAAAGAATAGATTTGAATACAATAAATTAATTTCATCCCATAAATTCGACAATAAAAGAATAACATGAACGCTATCAAACAACCTTTGGTTTGGTAGCAGTGTGAAATAGTACTAAAGTAATTATTTTTGTTTACTGAATGTATGTCAGTAGCTGTGAGGCTTAAAGACACAGAAGACAGAATATATTAACTGGCCAGTTGTACGGTTCTCTTCAGGGAACATAAACTATCCTGAAAATAGCAAACAAACCCCCCCAGGACAGAACAGAGAGGTCCTTCATGCTAACTTGAACATGTTGGGCGGGGGGCATTAGCTAACTGTTAACAACTCAATCAGCCAACATAGCTAGTTTTACATTAGCTACATTGTAAAGGTATTTTGACCGCCTGAAATCCAATAAATGTCCTGACAACTGTCACATGTTATGTCCTCCCTTTTATTGGTGTAAAGTTTAAAGTAAAAAGAAGTTTTCTTGAGCGTATTTTAAAGATATCTTACCGCGAACATCACCGTACCGTTGACAGCTTGTAGTCCCATTCCATCTCCATAACCACCGTTGACAACAACCAGCGCGGTCATGCGCAATGGTAGGATTGTCATCAGTCGCAATGGATTATGGTTGATATAGTTTTATTACTAGTTCTTGACATCAACAGTTGTTCTTAAGCCTGTTTGCGTCGATACACACACGTCTGGTTGTATATGTTTCTACGTACACTTTGCGACGACGACAATATCTATATATATTTAAAATACATATTTTTAATGCGTTTTGACAACTTCTTCCTGGTGCTGGGTGGTCTGGAGCAAGCAGCGCGTGAAGCTAGCAAAAATGCTACAGGAAGTAAACTAGGTCTTCAAAATGAAGGCACAGCGTGTAGCGTTATTTTCAAAATCTTTGAGGTTACTAATTTAATTTTTTAATTTAAATATTCCTTTCAATTTACTGGTTCATATTCCAGTAATGATATCGTGAATTTAAACACAAAAATATAGAATTATACATCAATATGTGATAACGGTCTAAAACTGCAATTACACAGGGACTATCAATAAGACACGACAGTCTAATGCATTCACTTGAGGAAAAAAAGATTCTGCTCAGTTTTTCTGTTATAACGAGATAATTATCTAAGATAATATTTTAAAACGTAATAATTATCTAATTATCGAATCTAATAATTATGTCGTTCAGAAAAACATAGGATTTTTTTAGAGAAAAGTTTTCTTTAAAAAAAATCTGCTCTGTTTTTACTGAATTAACGGAATAATGATCTCAGAATTCTGAGACAATTTTCTAATAATTAATTATTATCTAATAATACAATCTAATAATTATGTCGGTCATTCAGAGAACAGGATTTTTTTTTTAGAAAAGTTTTCTTTAAAAAAAATGCTAATTTTTGCTTCATTTATAGCCAAAATGCTATGAATAAGGTTTTCTCTGGATAGCAGTCATCCGCCAAAGTTCACATTTCAAGTCACATTTTGATTATAATTATTCGGCATATTGAATCTGACATGTACCGTTATCTTCCAAAAACCCAAAGACTCATAAGGAATAATTATTTATTTTGAAAACGGAAAACGGAAGTGGTGTATTTCGTTGTCTGTGCTACCTTCACAACGACTGGTACCTCATACCAGGCAGCATGGATGACATGGAGAAATGGCCTGAAATAGAGAAAGCAGCGACAGAGAAGAGGCGTGAACTGGTTCTACAGGGTCCTGGTGTCGACAAGAGGATTTCCTCTAATGGGGGGCTCACCGGGTCCATCTATTCCCTCACACTGCTGAATTACCTGGAAGTTAGCCAGTGTCCGAGTCTGACAGAGATCCACGAGGACATCCAGCATCTGACCAACCTGCAGAGCCTCATCCTGTGCAGGAACAAACTCGCCTCCATCCCGAATGTCATCGGCAGCCTCAAGTCCCTGAAAGTCCTGGACCTGTCGGTCAACAACCTCAAGGTTTTACCGGAGGCCATCGTCCGGTTAAGAGAGCTGAACACGCTAAACGTGAGCTGCAACAGCCTGGAGGTGCTGCCCGAGGGGCTGAGCCAGTGCACCAAGCTCTCCACCATCAACGTCTCCAAAAACCACATCACCGGCTTCCCCGCTGACTTCTACTCCGAGCGGCTGGAGCTCCTCAGCAGCCTGGTGGCCTCTGACAACTGCATCCAAGAGCTGAGTGGAGATGTTCACAAGCTAGCTGCTCTGAAGGTGTTGTTGTTTACTGGCAAACATGCTGTAAAACAATACAGATACTATACTATACAATACAATACTATTTTGAATTTGGCATACACACGATTACACAATTTTTTACTGTATTTATTCTTATTTTTGCTCATTTATTCTTACTAAATATACAAATGATCAAGGTCAGGGGACTCCAACCTTTTTTGCTCTAGGAGCTACTATGACAAATTAAAGGGGCTGAGAGCTCCTCTAGCTGATATTCCCCCTCTAAAACAACACAGAACCTAAAATTTAAAAACTTTATTCTCATAATATTATGACTTTTGTCTTGCAAAATTGTAACTTTAGTCCCTAAATTTCATTTTTTTCCCCCCCTCAATCTGGCCCTAATACTCCATCGTAATACAAGAAGCAGTTCTTCTACATCATTTTAATGAGCCCCCGTCCACCACAATGAGACAAAGTTAACAAATAAAAGATATTTTCTTTGTGAAACGTACTCCTGTGTAAATCAAAGATGTGCCGAATTAAAGAGGAGCTGTCACTTGTTTCGGCACACAGCTTTAATTGTAGCTTGCTAATATACAGTAAAGCTCTTCACTGTCACTGATTTTTAAACAGAGTTTGGTAACCACACAAGACAGGCCAGTAATGTATCTATACCAGCTTGAATATAATATACTCTGTGCCCGTCTTCCCAGGTGCTGGATCTCTCCTGCAACAAGCTGAGTGAGATCCCCTCTGATCTGAGCGACTGCCCCAAGCTGAAGGAGATCAACTTCAAAGGCAACAAGCTGAACGACAAGCGTCTGGAGAAGATGGTCAACGGTTGCCAGACCAAGTCCATCCTGGAGTACCTCAGAGGAAAAGGAAAAGGACGACAGGGAGAGGATGGAGCTGATGCGGACGGCGGACGCAATGCAGACAAGAGGAAAAAGGGGCAACAGAGGAAGAAGAAGGAGAAGGCGGCAGAGGAACAGGACGAGGTGGAGGAACTGAACAAGATGGTGGTGAGGGTTCTCCACGTTTCAGATGCTCCCACGGCGCTCACCGTCAAAGTGACCGCTGAGGTTAAGGACGTGCGGCCGTACTTGGTGTGCTGCGTGGTCCGAGGCATGAACCTGAAGTCTGGGAATTCTCTCAAACGGTTCCTCGTGGCTCAGGTGAGGTGACATACATCAGACCATGTTAAATAAAAACATAACCACATGTGCAGCGCCGTGAGCAAAAACACTTCCCTGTTGTTTTCCCAGACGAAGCTTCACGATGATCTGTGTGGTAAAAGGACAACGGCGACCATCGCAACTCATGATGTGCAGCTTCTCAAAGGTCCACTGGTGTACGACGTCAAACCTCCCACCCAGCTGAAGGTATCCTCATGGTTCATTATTTTCAGTATTCTGTCCAGATACAAGTGCTTCACAGAGGCATGGAAAGATATTAAACATAAAACATTAAGACGACATTAAAATAGCATTTAAAAACAATAAAAACAAATTTGAATAAATAGAAATAAAAATATTTAAATACATAAGATCAGGTAGGAAACTTAGGACAGGGGTGCAGTGATAAAAGACAGATAGATAGATACAGTAGATAGATAGATAGATAGATAGATAGATAGATAGATAGATAGATAGACCAACAATAATAATAATTAACAATAAGCAAATGCACTAGATTAAAAAGATGTTCTGTATGTGAACAGTGATGTTTTACTCCCTGATCTAACTGAGCTGACAGTCTCAGCAGATCTCAGGTGTTCAGGAAGCTTGTTGCACAGGTGAGGAGCAGAGGAACTAAAATCTGCCTCACCTTGTTTGTTTCCTGGAACACTGAGTGAACCTGACCCAGATCACCTGAGGGGTCCGGATGCTTCGTGTCGTACAAGTGGATCAGAGAAAAGTCTTCTGGTGTCTCCCAGATGTCGTCAGTTTTATGTTTGTGTCAGTTGCTGTGTGGTTCTGTGTTGTAACTGAGAACATAATGTCTGTTAGATCGTTCCTCTGGGTCGGAAGGAGATGACGGCGGTGGAGCTGATAAGACACCTTCACCTCGAGGCTGAAGAGCTGAGGAAGCAGAAGAAGAGGCAGAATGTAACTGGCCTCCACAAGTCAGTACAACACACAGTGAATGACTGATCCACACAGCACGAGCTCTGTCTCTCCTGAGGGTTTACTGAGTTAACTGCAGCCTGGAGTCAAGGGACGAGGCTCTTGTGTTGAAGGCACATGAACTGATTTTCAAAATAAAAGAGAAATTATCTAATTTATTTTAGTGCAGACCTCTGTCCTTTTCGTTTGAGCACATGGGGGCAGTATAAGAATGTTGGACCACAGCTTTAGTCTGACGTAGTTGTTGTCAGTATTGAGTAAGATGCAGGTGTTCACTTGAACTTGAACATTATTAAGGATCACAAGCTTATTTAATCCCACATATTGAAAAGAAAATGCAGAAAAATTAGGATATAAAAACATTATTGATCTGTGTTAGTGGAATTCAAATAGTTCATTATTATAACTTACATGACTCACTTGTAAAAATCTTCTTTACCACTGTGTGCTTCAAAAGTAAAGTGCTACTTGACTTTCTAGCAGTTTATTAGCGACCAGAGAGGAAGACAAAACGACCACTGTGACAAGCTCATTGTTCAAAGAATCTTCCTCTACATTTGCCAAACACCTTTTCACACTGTTGTCTCTGTCGACTTTTGTTTTTTTTTACAGATACCTGCAGCTTTTGCAAGGAAAAAGCGTCTATCCCTGCCTGGTCGACGCTGAGGACCATGTGATCTCATTCCCACCTATTACCAACAGTGAGAAAACTAAGGTGTGTCTTCCTGGTTATCATGATTGCATCTTTGGTCTAAGAGAGGATTTTATATTCTGATACTTATAGCTTGACTTCGATACAAATTCTTAATGATGCTTTTTTCCATTCCAACTTTATCAAATCCATTTTAACAAAAATAAAATTACAACACACATTATTGTACAAATGTTAGTTTTATTTTAGTTTTATTTTGAAGCTTGGTAAATAAACAGCCAATCAGCAGCATCATTAGATTTGATAACTATACAATATGTTTCAGCGACTTTTTGTCATATAGTAGAAATAAAAACATGATCAGCTGATTGTACGTTACAGATCAAGAAGACCACCAAAGAGTTGTTCTTGGAGGTGACGAGCTCCACCAGCCTGCAGACCTGCAAAGACATCATGGACGCTCTGATTGTAGTAAGTTTCTGTTTCCTTTTTCTCTTTCCTTTTTCTCAGAAATCAGAATCAAGAATCATTTTGTTTTTTTTACAACTTGGACCAAGAGAAGCTGCAGCTCTGACTCAAACCGAAACTCAGCTCATCACATATTTCGCGACCTCAGTTGACCTTTCGATCACAGGGTGGGAGAGAGGTTGTTAGTCTGGAAGGCGATGGGACATTTTGCTTTTCTCACTGACAGGAATAGAACTCTTGGGGAAAGTTTTGGATTGAACAGAGTGGTCTGAGGAAATGAAGAAAACATGTGAAGAAGAAGCTGTGTACAGAGTCTAATACAGACTTTACCGCAAAAGTATTGCGAGTAGGCCGACAAATATTTGCAAAACAGTAAAATTGTGGTGAAAATAAAATTAATATACATATATATATAATACTGTTTTTAAATGTTTTAAAATGAAATATTCTTTTAAAGATGTTTAAAAAAAACTCCTTTCATTTTTTTCTTCTTCTCGTATTAAGGCCGATCACTGTGATGAGCCAGTGATAGGAACTTTTTTTGTTGTCGCATCATATACGTGTTTTCTCTCTCAGTCAAAATAGAAAGCTGGTTAGCAGCAGGAAGAATTAAAAGGAAAGAGTTCAGAGACAGATGGTGAATCGACAAGTTGAGCTTCTCCTGTTTTCAGTTGAACCCCGAGTGTTCGAACATGATTAAAGTAAAAAGTGCTCTGAGGCATCATTAGGCGTCCTTATTGTTACGGGGTCGGATGAGGGGCGCCAGCATTTTTCAGAACTTCAAGTGGACCATGAGTTAGAAAAGTTTGGGAACCGCTGATCTAGATTTTCAAGAAGAAGCCCTGAGAAGTTAGTGTGTCCAAAATTCATATCACACACTGATTCTGAGCAGGCTTTGAGTAGGAATTTGGGACACATGTTGTTTACTGTCTCCTTCCTCCCCCCTTCACTCTGTTTTCTTCTGGACAGATTTTTGAATGAAAATCATCCAAGAAAAAAAACATTTCAAGAACCGAAGTGTTGAAGTGCATCTCATAAATGGTTTAAAAAAAAAAAAAAATCTCACAGGTATTTACAGGCTGTTTCCTGTTTCATCACAGAAAATGGCAGAGTTGAACAAGTTCACGGCGGAGCATCAGGAGGAGGCGGGGTCAGAAGGGGAGGGGGAGGGTCCACTGGAGCCGGCGACCAGCAGCGAGACCTCCAGCGAACTGATCGTCCAGCAGGTCCGAACCGTGGACCAGGACGGGAACCTGAAGGTCGTCTACCCGTCGAAGACCGACCTCTCCAAAGACGTCGGCAATTTGAGCATCGTTTGGTAGCGGGCTGTGGACAACCTGCAGTGTTTCCACTCATTCACATACCACATGAAGTTATTCACAGATTAAAGCAAGGTTTGACAACATGCAAAAAACAAAATGTACATCCTTTTACTTCAGGGAGAAAACCTGATCCTGTAGGAGTCTGTGATCAGAACATTTCTGATTAATGTACAGCTTTTTCAACCACATGCCCATAACACTTAAATAAATCCTCTTCCTGCTTCCTGACAGCATGATCAACAAGACACACTGCAAAATATCCTTATTTTTGTATCATTTACAAACTGGTGGAATTAATTTTGTTCTGACATTGACTTGAACTTGGATTGATCACTTATCTGTGTTACAGGAAGATTTGTATTTCTATTTATCAACTTACAGCTCTGGCATTTTCCCTTTAAACAGCAGCAAACAATGTCTACATGAGACTTAATAAACTTGACTTCTGTTTTCATTCACTATATTAATGTTATTATTATTATATTCACTATATGTCACACACACACACACACACACACACACACACACACACACACACACACACACACACACACACACACACACACACACACACACACACACACACAATGTCTCCTGATCAGCTGGAGTTTCTGTAGGTTTTTGTGTTTTCTTTGTTCCAGACATTGAAGCGACACCGGCTCATTCCAACCACAAACTCCCTCCAAACACTGGGAACATAAACTACATCACTTCCTGTGCAGCAGAGGAGTTTCAGCTGCTGCTCCAAATCTGTTCGTGCACATATGGAGCATATTAAAATCTTTTCTGAAACAAGTGTCCAGGCCAAGCTGCCCACGTCCAGACCACGTCAAAACATCTGTCTCTAAACCGAGAACAGGAAAGATTTAAGATGAGATGAACCTTTATTGACCACTGTAGAGGAAACTGACACAGCAGCACAAGGTGAAAATGTAATAAGAAATAAAATAAAAATAGAAAAACAGAATCTAAGATAAATTAGAAATACTATATACGATAACAATAAACAATGTAAAAAATTAATTAAAATAAAAAAGCTGGACTTAAAAGCTTTTACATTGAAATTTCAACCTGAGAAATATAATTAATTCCGCCTCCTGCTTAACAAGTTATGATGTCGTCTTGTTCGCGGCTTTATGCACTGAAATGTTTTGAAATGACTCCTTAACAACCTGCCTGCGACTTAACTATTCCATAGTGTTATTTTAGTATACGTAGTTCTGGAAGTAGTTGCTGCATTATATTTATTACATTTTTTTTATATCACTTATCTTTATTGATTTTGAACATGATACGTCACTTTTCCAGAGTGGGTTGGGCTTATCTTTCAAGTCTTCCTTGAAAAAACGTTCCCCTCTTCCCTCCGTCCCAACCCCTCGCCCATGAACTGATGGAATTAATTAAGAAGTTTTAAGAAGTTTTATATGCATACTAACATACCTGCAAATCAAAATAAATTTAAAAAAGCATACAGTCATTTGGTAAATGCTAAATATTTGATTTATTTGAGAAATTAATCCCATATTTTATGTAAAATATGACTTTTTTGTTTGATCGTGGATGTAAGCCTTTCAATCCCAGGATGGTCCACAAACACTTTTCCAATGTACAGCAATAAGACGTTCTGCTTGTAATAGGCAGAGATTAACCAACTTACTTTCATGAGTTCTCAGGGACCAAGACCAAGAACACAAACTTCTGGGAGTACAGGGATCCTTTATGTTGGAAAATGTGTTGATTATTTCTTTCCAAAAGTCCTGTACATAAGTGCACCTTCACATGCAGTAAAATAATGCACATTTTACACAACTGTCTGGGATATTAGGATTGTATTTAAGCTTTTCTGGAGTTACATACATCCTCATAAGCATCATTATTTTTTGCATTTCTCTGGCCAATGGACAAAATCATAAACTTTACAAATTAATTTCATTCAATGCATGTTTATTGTGATATGACTGTAGCGTCAGTGTGTTTCCACAGGCTCCTCAGGAGCGAGCCCAGGATCTGCAAAAGAACAAAGGATTCAATTCAGACAAATTATTAATCCACTTTAACATCTTTTCTTTCCAGTATTTTTCCTTTGCACAGTTCAATTACAGTTACTTACTACGAGATACTTACAGTCACACACATAAGACACCTCCAGGTACTTGTAAGTGCCTCTGCAGGGGTCTCCAAACACAGAGTTGTTTGCTCTGATAGTGCAGCTGTTTTTCCCGTTACAGCTGTGGAGTCAGAATGACATGAGTAAAAACAGGCTTTAGAAAGCAGGTTGTTATGGAGGCCAGGTAAATAATGTGCAGTTTAGATTTGGCCTTTCCTTCTTTAATCAGAATCAGAATCATGTCCTGTACTTGACTGTATTTATTATAAAGGTGAGCAGCTGTACCTGTCAGCAACTTGGCTAGTGGGTCTTGAACAGTCAACGTTTTGGATCTGACGTTCAGGCCGTCTGAAAGAGCAGGTAGTCTGGTCACGGCGTCCGTAGTCAGCTCCGAGGACAAATATAACCTGCCCCACATCTGATGAGGAGGACAGGCAGGAAAGGAAGGCAGGAAGGAAGGAAGGAATGTGGTTTATTTGATTTCTAATTATGTAATTATGCTTTTGTTTATCACCATAAATGCAAAAAAGAAATTCAATCTTACCACAAAACAGATGTGCCAGAGAGCGCTCACATGCAACCACGTGAACTGTCAGAGGAACAAGAATCATCATTAGAGATTAGTCACACTGATCAAACCTGTTAGAGGCTCTGAGTCACTGTGGATGTGCACGTCACGCAGGTGTGTGACTGACTTGCTGGGAAGCAGGTGTAGATGGTCTCCAGGTATTTGTGGACGCCAAAGCAGGGGTCAGAGGTACCAATGACATTTGCGTTGATCTCACACACCTTCTTACCATCACACCTTCAGGAAGGACAGTCAGAGCAGGTTTTTAGCACAAAGTTAAAGCTCAGGAAAATTAAAATAATCACAGAAGGTGAGAAATTACATCAGACGTACACTTGTTTTAATCACTATCATCAAGCATACATACATAAACATACATATTTGTATGGGCTGAACACATCAGTATAGGAAAAAAAAGTGTTATATAGGCTTTCATTATTACATATATTTTTTTATTTTATGTTTCATATATGGAAATTCAATACAAGTCCATAAATATTACATTTGCTTATGGATCTGCAGTAATGCATTTTCCTAGTGTCTAAATAATGAGGATCTGGTGTGAAGTGCTTCAGTCGGTGACGCAGGTTCTTTCCTGAATAGTAAGTACGATATTTGAGGCGAGGTCTTTCTCACAGTTCATTGACACTGAATGATTGACTCACTGCCATCAGCAGCTGAATGCATGTAGAAAAACACTATTTTAACTCTGTTATTATGAATGTGACGTGTACCTCCTCCTGAGGACGTCTGTGGTGCCGTTCTGAGAGCACTGTGTATCGTTGAGCTGTTCCTCAGTTATCCATTGACTGCAGGTCTCATTGTCTGCACGTCCATACAGAGCTGCCTGCACACTGATCACCCCGAAATCTGTTTCACACCGGGAGGGGGGTTATTAAACATCCAGGCCTCTATTTTTATAATTTTATGATCTTATTTCATATTATTCTGATATGATCATTTGTGTTCTTAGAAAAATTAGGGTCATTGTCATTTGTGATAGCCACTGTAATTTTGCGGATCAATGTTCACCTCCCAAAATCATTTAAAAATGTTAATGTGTACAATTCAAAATGTTCTAATGCCTCGACACTGGTTGAGCCAGTGTAAATTAAATTCAAAATTTTCATTGTTGACACAAAGATTTAGAAAGTTCTGTCATACCACAGCTCAGGTGTTGGACGTTGTTGTTGCTGTCACAGGTGACAACTCTCTCTGTAGAAACTACAAACATAAAGAGATATGAAAGTACAAATTGCAGTGTGTCCAGGCACATAAACTATATATATATATATATATATATATATATATATATACATACACAATATGTAGAAAATGAATCTCATACTACATTCACTCAGATATTTACCTGCCGTCATGAGCAGACATGTTGCTGCCAGCACTGGAAAACAAACATCAGTCAAACTGTGTCGGCCAAACAAAAGCATAAGTCACAAAGTCTTGTATCCTGTCCTACAGCACAGTTTTCACTGCAGACATTTTGACTTGTAAATCACAGATTTTATTGGTAACATTAACAATGACTCTGTTCTGAAGCAGCCATAATTAATGTTATTTATTACAACCGTGTAGAAAAGCTTTGAATGTCTGTCAAAAGTATAAAACGCCGTAAAACACATCATCGCTCGATTGTAAACACACATCAATCAACTTGCACTGTGAATTTGTAGCCGAGTCCATTTGCTTTCTTTAATAATCAATAATCGGATTCCAGTCCTTAACGATTTTACAACATGAGTCAGACAAGGAGAAACAAATTTCTAAACAGAGACAGAAAATCACGCGAATGAGCTGCTTCTTCAAACAACCTGGGGAGGCTGATTTCCCTTCCAGCTATAACCATATACAGAACACTGGAGCATGCTGGGAATTATATGGCCATTTCAGAACTAACACAAAACAGTAAGTGCACAGTCTAGAACTATTTTTTCCCCAATAATTACACTGAGTTAATGAAATATTTAACTTTAGGGCCACAACAGATGAGTCGCAGCTGAAGCTGATGGGAAAATTCAGTTGTTGTACATTAATGGAACAATCCAATAGCTCAGCAGATATCGCAGAAACTATTTCCTTCCTCCCAAAAAATCCCAGAGGACGTGGATTCTGAAAGAATATTAGATGTTTAGAGGTGGGGACCTGAAAGATGTGACCACAGAAGAGAGGTTGGAGGACTCCAATCAGATATAATAAAGCTCTCGGCCTCTGAAGCAAGGCAGCATGATTATTGTTGTAGTTGTCAGTCAGTTGTTACTCACACAGTGCGGTGCGGAGGCTGAAGCGGAGCATGGTTTCAGAAGATCCCGTCTCAGGTGAGCAGTGGGACTGATGGAGGCTGGGTCAGTCACACCTGTATTTGTTCTGCTTGATGAGGAACTGTCTTCGCTCTACCTGCCAAACAACCTGCAACAGCCTGACCTCACGCAATTGGCTCAATGTTTGGTGATTGTGGTGATTTTTCCAGTCTGACAACAAAAACCTGCATTCACGTCTCTTTCCAAACAAGCAGTCACTTTTCTGACATTTCCTTCCTTGAAGGAAATGCCCCTTATCTTTGAGGTGAATGTGGCCCCATTGTTTTCAGTTCATGTGCTTGTGTGATCAGTTACTCTTCCTGATGTCACAAACCGGGCTGCACGGCCATGACAGAGGGAGACGCACACAAACAAACTAACAATGGCATGTGTAATCTGTAAGATCAGCAGTGTTATCAAAAACAGTAAAGACAACCTTAACTGCTTCAAATGAATCAGACGTTACGTACCCAGTTATTGATGCACTCTAGACTCAGACTCCTCACAGCCTTATACACTCAGGCATTAAAAGTAATGGACAAAATATATCTTTCTCAAATTAGTTCATAGATTTATCAACAGTTTAGATCCAGAGTCTCATATTCAGAGAGAGAGAAACTGTGGTGAATGGCAACTGCAAAATATCATATTGTAGATCTAAATTTAGACAGTTGGCTTTCTCCATAAAGGACTGTGAACACATCACCAAGTGAAATCAAACTGACTTCAGATATAAATTCCTTTACAACAAAGGTGAAGCAAAACAAAGCTGTGTTCATTTCTAGCTGGTTGTGGTTCTTTTTCATTGTTTATGTTTGTAGCTTGTTGTTGTCGCTCTTTAAACTGAACATCTGGATATTTTTTGCTAATTGTAGGATATTGTCAAATGTGTTGTCTGTTTGTTTTGTGTTGTTTTTGCTGTTGACTGTTTTAATTACATTACACACGTAAAAACCCAACTAGGGACAAGAGTCGAGAATTAGCATCAGCTATAAACTCTTTGTGCAACTCATTAGTTTCATGCTTTGTTTTGAAACTATGTTAAATTGCATCGTCCCTATTAAATAAATAAATCAACTAAACTACAAAATTAAATGAGTGCATGAGTGAAGAAGTGTGTGAGTGCAATGTTGCATGGTGCAGCAACAGAAACAACACAAACCAAACACCAACCAAAACCAAACTGGTGCCTCAGGGAGGAAAGAGACACAGAGCTGAGCTCCAACATGGTTTTAAAAGCACCAGCGCACAGGGCCCAGGTGTGCCAGGTGTGCTGATGAGCCCAGGTACTGACGACCCTTTGCCACTCCCACCTCCCAGTACCTGCAAAGGAGGCAGCCACACACAGGCAGCAAGAGGTACACAGCTGTGGAGAGGACTGTCACACTAATGGACAGTTTGGCTCAGGACATGCTCATGTTACCTGAGAAATGACACGTAGGTGAGTCTTTGTTCTTGGAATATGATAAAGCACCTATTGTGTTTTTGTTTTGTTTTTTCTGTCACTGAACTTCCTGGAAGATCCATAAACAGCAGACACTGACAGTCAATCCTTCTGCTTCACCTGAAGGATTCATGAAGCTCTTTTTGTACACATTTATTTATATTTTTAAATCAGGTATAACTATGTTTGTTTACTGTTTAATAAAGAACATTATCTATAGTTTTGTCTAATTTGATACAAAGTAAAGCTTGTTGCATCTTATTAGTGTACAGTAAAATAAAGTGCGATTAGCAAAAAGTAAAACTTAATCACAAACTGATAAGATACATGTTGCAGATTTAAAGTATTTTATCTGATGCACGTATATTGTAATCTCATTGTGCTTTCACTATATTTACCAAGCCTCTATCACAATGGTCACAGGATCTGCAAAAAGACAAATGAGATAAGTTTCACTTCAGATGGACAGTTCAACAAAAAAAATGCATTTTTTACTTCAAGAAGAAATGTAGACACTAAAAATCTGAATCCTGTAGAGCCTAAAGGTTGTAATGTAAGCTACTTACATTCACAAGTGTAAGACACCTCCAGGTACTTGTAAGTGCCAGAACAGGGGTCTCCAAACACAGAGTTGCTTGCTTTGATAGTACAGCTGTTTTTCCCGTTACAGCTGTGGAGTCAGAGAGACATGAGTGAGGACAGGCTTCAAAGTGCTTCAGGTGCATATGAAATGTTGAGCATCCTCTGAGAACAGGTGAGAGTGGATGGCATCACAAATCTGCAGTTTTAAATACATCATGATTTTGATTTTCAACCTGAGGCACAGGTCTGCACAGAGTGGCAGCTGCACCTGTTAGAAAATCAAGACTTTTATTGATATCTGCAAATGCGACATTATATTGATATGAAGGTGAAACATGTGACTGAGCCAAGAACATGTCTGATAGAACTGTTGGGAAAAACATACAATTCAGATACCGGTAAAAGAATCATTTCATACACACATTAGGACATTATGGTCTGTTAAACCTTAAAACATGTTGGACTTCATACATTAAGACAAAATGGGAGAAGGAAGGAGGGATAATTATATCTGAGGGAGAACGGACAACAATATGGAAGTGCAGCGGATCACAGAAACGGAGGGAGTTTTGCTGGAAGAACCTGTTCAGGTATTTAATCTTCCTGTTTGTTGGAGAAACTGTGGAAATCAAAACTCAAACCACCATCATACATCAGAGGCTGGAGAAAGATATAGAAAGCCTTACAAGACATTTTCAAATGTGATATCCCTCCCGAAATGAAGAACATATATATTGAATATACACCAAGTCGAGACTGATCGAAAAGAGATAAATATTTAATGAATGTACTGCTGGTGGCTAGTAAAAAGAATCTTACATGGAAATGGTTTTCACAGGAAAACCCAACTCAAAATGTGTGGATGGAGATTACAACTGACATTTATAAAACGGAGACGCTAACAGCATTTGTCGATCATAAATTGAAGCAATGTACCGTCACATATTGGAAAAAATGGACTGACTATGTAATGTCCTATGGGCCTGATTTTATTTTCACAAATCAATACTTTACAAAAAAACATCACTCCCTACCTGTTCATGGTTCTTTTTCATTGTCTTTTTTTTTCTTTAATATATACCTGTGCTCACAAACATGATTATATATCATATAGCTACATTCAGGATGAAATCTGAGATTCATTGTATGGAAATATCTGTTTGATGCTGAAAGTCAATAATTAAAAAAAAAAAGTATCTGTACCTCTCAGCAACTGTGTTGGTGGGGTTATAGCAGTCAGTATTTTGGATCTTAGATTCAGACTGTTTGTAAATGCATGTGGTCCGGTCGCGGCGTCCATAATCAGCACCGTAGACGGTTATAACCTGCCCTGCAGCTGGCAGAATAAAAAGGTAGAGTTTGAGTTAAAGAGAAAAGAGGAAGCTTTGAGTGAAGGTGGCCAAAGGAGCAAGAGAGATATTAAGGTGAGGGCTGAAGTAGGGGTGGGCGATATGGCAAAAATATCATATCACGATTTTTTAAAAATAAAATCACGATTTCGATTTTATCACGATCTTAAATTGGAAAAAGAAAAACAGACAATTTAGACCAAAGAACCTTTCTTAACAGATTTTATTTCAAATAGTCGCAGTTTTGCCTGCATGTGCAAACAACGTAAAGTTTAAGGTAAACAACAACATTCTGGTTCGTCGTGTTACCACCCGACGTGCGAACGGTTTCTGTGCAAACTTTGCAAATTACATTTGCTTGCGCTTGATCAGTTGCGGAAAATCCAAACCAATTCCATATAATGGAGGTGGAATTTCTTTTAGCGACCGACTCCGTTTGGCTTTCAGCCATCGCTCTCCATGTGCTACCGCTACACACACAATCAAGGAGGCGGGTAGGAAAGTGCGTCACTGCCCGTAATTCGCTATGATTGGTCGGTCAGGTTGACGACGTCAATACGTGTGGTTCGTCGGTGCATCAGCTTAGAACTGCAATTTATAGAATGTGCCCTAGACGATCCCACGATCTCTGCAGTTTGAAAGATCGTCTTCACGTTGTAATCCTTCACGATCTAATATCGTCATATCGCCCACCCCTAGGCTGAAGTGCCATGAAACAGGAGTAAAAAGTGATCTTACCACAGTACAGGTGTGCCAAAGAGTTCTCACATACCACATGGGTAGCTGCCAAAAGTAACATGAATCACATTAAACATGCATGAATGTGAAATCCCACCTCTTTCCTCATGATCTTCTTCAAATTAGATCACACTAACAAAAATAGATAAACAGACAAACAGCCTGCTGCTGACTAGCAAACTCCATGGCAACATGAAACCTCCTGTCTGAATCAACCAAGAGTTCAAAGCAGAATGGTTATACAGATATTTCCTGTGTTTAAAAAAAACATTTGAGGATCAGGCAAAAATACAAGCCCATAAATAAAGAACGATCAGTGCAGGTTTGTTTTAGTTTCATGCAGATGTGTGACTGACTTGATGGGAGGCAGGTGTACGTGGTCCGCAGGTATTTATAGGTGCCCCTGCAGGGGTCAGGTGTGAAGACATTTGAGTTGATTTCACACAACTTTTTTCCATCACACCTGCAGGAAGAATATAAAGACCATGATTCAAGCAGAATCACAAGAAAACTGAAATAAGCTTTAGTGTTTT
This sequence comes from Seriola dumerili, assembly GCF_002260705.1. Taxonomy (NCBI): domain Eukaryota; kingdom Metazoa; phylum Chordata; class Actinopteri; order Carangiformes; family Carangidae; genus Seriola; species Seriola dumerili. Next base: position 802,794 of record NW_019175055.1, on the reverse strand, counting down.
GTGACCTGGGCACAATACTAACGGCACAAGCACAAATTTTTATATCTCTCAACCAATTTCAATGACTCATTTCTATATTCAAAAGCTTATGATGATGGAGTAAAGTTTGGAGTTTTTCTCCAGTTAGTAAGTTTAGGCTGTAATCACTGTTTTCTATAAGGAGGAGTGTGCATCAATGAACTTAATACTTATGTGGCGGGAAATAATTCCTTGTCATAAGGAATTGTTAAAACTTTTATTATACTACATTCACTACTATTCACTGCGGCACAAATCTCTGCAATAGGTACCCCTCTCGAAGCAGCCTAGGAGGTGGCCATACCCCTAGTAGAGTGTGCCACTAGACTACCAGGGACAGGAAGTGGCAGAGGTTCTGACCATGGTAAGCATGGGAAATGGTGTCGACCAACCAGTGTGACAGGCCCTGTTTAGACACAGCAAAGCCCAGTTTACTACTACCATAGCAGACAAACAGCTGGCAGTGACACTCAACCCTCAACACCCTTACGGACACAATGTCTGTAAGTCTATGTCCCCCTCCTCAGACGCTGACTCTAGTTGAAATGAGCTGATCTCAATTGTTTGATTTACTGTCTGGGAGTTTACCACCTTAGGGAGGAACGAGGGATTTGGCCACAGCGAAACCCCCGTGCCATCCACCTCAAACACTGCTCGCTAACAGACAAAGCATGTAATTCACTGACTCTTTTGGCTGAACAGATTGCCGAAAGGAACAGCATCTTATGAGAGGGACTTCAGGTCTGCCTGCTCCACAGGTTCATAAGCGGCCCGAGTCAGAGATCTTAACACCAGTGGGAGATCCCATGATGGGAAGTTCTCCATTTCTGGCCATAGCTAGCTTGTGTGGAAGGAGCTTTAGCTGCAGAGCAGCCACACCCACAGTTGCAGAGTTGCCGGTTTGTTGTGCCAAATCTGGCCGTCTGCTTGGGACAGGAGATCTGCCCTGATCGGCAGGGGCCACAGTCGGCTGTTGAAAACAGTCTAAATTATGATGATTCTAACTGGAGATAAAACTTTTATTTTTTTTTACTAGATCACAATATAAGAACAAATAATTGAAAACGTTTGAGAAATATAAACGTTACAGTGTTTATTTTACTTATCCAGAAAAACCGCTTCTCCTCCGTTTATTCTGGTTTGTTTACAGTCTTGACCGATTCAAGATGGCGGCGACGTTGATGTATGGCAGCAGCGGGAACGTACCTTTTCTTGATGATGCCCAACACGCCGTCCAGAGAGCAGTATATGTTTTCAGTCTTGTATGTAGACATTCCCTCACTGCAGATCACCCTGTCTTTACGTCCGTACAGCGCCGTCTGAACACTGATCACTCCGAAACCTGTTACTCAGCAAAGTGGTGAAAAAAGAGATTATTGAGAATGAAAAATAATAGCCCATCATAAATATTTATGGTAATAAAACTAACTATTCGTAAGTTTTGATACATAGCTAGCATTAGCATTGACAGCTTATAATACGTCCTCTGAGCAGCACTACTTGTGCTGAAATTGGCCGACCGAGCCTGAGCTAGCTGGTTAGCATGCTAACTTTAAGAGTAGATAAAACAGAGAGTTAACATAAGTGTTTCTTTCCCCCTCTGGAGAGAGATGTTGGCGAGTGAAGGAATGTAGTTTGATGCTGAACTCACAGCATTTCCTCTAGACTGGTAAGTAAAAAGCAGTTAGTGCTAAAGCAAAAACTTAAAAATAGCTCCTTTGAATACAGTTGCAACTCTGATGGATTTCATCAACATAATCTATTATTCAGCAAAACTATTTTTGTCATGATAGAAGCAATTACTTAATCTTGTATCATAAAGAAAACAGTAGCTAACCTAACATACACAACAAATGTTTTCTTCATAGTCCTGATAAAATTCAACACATAAACATTTTTTGTCTTAACACTTGTTGAGTCAGATCAAAAAAGTAATAAAATAAATAAATAAAAAGCATACATTTTTCAACCCTAACAACAAACCAAACCAACTCTTTCATGCTGCCAAAAATAAATATAAGTACTGTTGTGTTCAGGAAATACATGTAAAGTCATACCACAGCTCAGCCGATGGATGTTGTAGCCCTCACAGGTGGTAGCTGTCTCTGTGGGGAAATCTGATAAAGAAAAAAAAGAAAAAAGAAACAGATATGGAAGTATGAGTTTAACACAAAGCTAAATGCATTCAAATATCCTCATTCCATACATACAGTACAGTACATACAGTATATACACACATACACAGACACACAGATATTTACCTGCACTTGCAAGCAGGCAGGTTGCTGCCAGGACTGAAAAAGAAACAGCACTGTCAGATTATTATTTAAAAAAAAGAAATAGGACATAGATTATAGTATATTATATTACACTTTCTTAATGAGTCAAAATACAACATGAAACCACTAAGAGTTATAAAGGAACACTTTGGTTTCTTTGACATCAAAACTAAAACATTACAAAATCACAATTTTAAATTTACCAAATTTATATAAAGCTATATATTTTTTTATAATTATTACAGTCATCAGTTCTACTCACAGAGTGTGGTGCTGATGCACAGCATGGCTTTACAGGACCCAGTGGTAGGTGACCAGTGAGACTGATGGTGGGAACAGACACACTCCAGTATTTATTCATTTGGATCTTGGACCGTCAGCTGCATCTTTTGTGCAAAACAAGCCTGAACCTCAGTGGCTCCTGTTCAGCTGGATACAGTTTTCAAAATGAGAATAACACGACAATCCCATGAGGGACGGGGAAATGTCTGTTTTTTTAGAGCAGACCCTGAAGAGGCCAGAGCAGTTTAAAGTCTTCAGTGAAACAGACAAAGCAAACAGTCACTCAAACAGGGAAGCTGAAGAAGACTGGGAGCAGGAGAGGAGAAGATAAAATGATCAAATATTGGCTAAACACATTATAGACTAAACTGTAATGATTGTAATAATCTGGTTATATTTGTTCTAAATGTGTATCAGTAACTGTTCTGTCTGGCCACTTTCATTTGTGTATAAGAACACAAGCTTCTCCTATAAATGTGTATATAAATGTCAATATTGCACTAAATGATTTTGCCTAAACTGCTTTGGAGGAAATGCAATTTTCTGTATGGATAATGTTCACAAGCAACATTTTCTTCCAGGAGAACGAGGTTCATAACCCGCGTCCAGCATGTGTTTAGATTCAGGCATATAGAAAAAGTAAACACAACCTGTGTTTTCCCCATTCTTAAGGGTTAGTGAATAAGTTTGTGGAAATAACCATTAAAAGCCAAATATCCCATTGGCCAGGAGCAGTGTTCTTCCTCCATCCACATGGGTGGAGGAAAACAAACTTCTGGAGAACAATAATCACAACGTTTTCGTCATGATGACTTGAGGATACTGGCAAAAATAATATTGAAAGTGAGAATAACACATGGTCATCTATAGTCTCAGTTGACAGAAATGTTCAGTTTGTGCCAACATGTCAAGGGCAAGACAAAACGATGGTCTGAGGAACTAGGTATTATCTGATTGGGCCAGACACGAGAGAGAAATACTGTTTGGTTCCAGTTTTGGCCAAAGAGAGAATAAACAATATGGATTTCTCATTTTCAGAAAGAAACAAAACCATTACAGCCAAAGACTCTGAGCCAGTGTTTTATTGATGGTCTAATACAGAGGTAAAACGAGATCGAAAAGGAGTTATAATCATAAATAATAACTAATAATCATTATTTATTATTGTGTTTATAAATACTTATAATTGGGGTTACAAAATAAAAGAGTTAAAAGAGAAATAACTGTTTCAAACATACAATATGAAAATCTGATGTCAAACATGGAGACTAGACTAATGCTACACTAACATCTGTGACACACACCTATTGTACTTTGCACTTTATTTGAAATATACTGTTTTTTTTTCTCCATTTCCATGTGTTGTTTTATTCGGCCATGTATGTATGTATGTATGTGTCAGAGTGATTTCATTGTTTGTAGTTTAAGAGGTGAGAGATGAACCTGCATTTCAAACACTTTGTGTTGTTGAGGTGATTTAAATGGAACCGATTCTAAGTTAGTGGAGACCCCTGGTGGTCGTGGTGGGAACCAAAAAACTCACAGAAAGTACAAATATCTGAGGGTCACAGACACCATCTACTGGAGTCTGGAGTCTAGAAAAGTACAGGAGCTTTTCTTTTAGGATTGCCATCAGTGTTACATACTGAACCTCAACAGTAGCACAAGCAACAGTGATGCCTATAACTTTCGTTCATTAGCACACTTTGCATGTTTCATTCCTCCAATAATATCTAATTTTGTGTTGTTACTTGCTTATTTATGCAACAAATAATTGATCATAAAAAAAAGAATCAATGATAACACCAACAACGTGTATGTAATACATAAATTATGGGTATAAATTTCCTGGCAGTTTTAAGGGAGGTGTATGTGATATCACTGCTGGTGTGTTAAGATGAATGTTGGGCCTTAAGGGATTATTTTAACACATACATTTTTTATTTATATTTATTTTGTTTTTCTCTTTCATTGTCTTTGATGTTTAACCCCCATGCTTTCCCTTGTGGACTGCACCAGTATGTAGGAACTACCTGTGAGCACAAGCCCAGTTCTCCCAGTTCTGTTGTTGTGCTTCCAGTGTGTAAATGTTACTGGATTCAGACATGTGGTGTGGTGGTGAAATTCAAAACATCTATTTAGGGAGGCAGGTGTGTAGGAACAGGATGAGTGGATCCAGAGTGGCAATCAAAAAGTCCCGGCACTGTCTGAAGTGCAACAAACAATTTAATACAACGTTTCGGTGCTAGACCTTCTCCTTATAAAATGACTCACCCTGTCACTGGCCAGCTGTGTGTGTTACATTAGAGTAACTGTAGTGGAACAGCATGGGTTGGATTATGGAACATGTAGCTGGAGAAAACAGGTGAATAAATGACCAACGGGTCAGACAGAGAATCAGAAAAGCTCCGGCTCACAGTGAGAGTCGACACCTTTGGAGTTTATCACATTTTCCACAAAACCACTTCACAAAAATCCACTTTGTTAATATGATCAATATAAAAGAGAAAGAAAATAAGAGTCAGCGAAATCTGTTCTTGACAACTGACAGCGGCTGTGTTGATAAGACACCAATATGAAAAAAAAAAACTAACCTGAGCCACATGTTCACAGTACATATTTTCTTTCCAAGATGACACCTATGTTTAAGAAGTTCATATAAAGAAGATATCAATGATTAAAAACACAGAAAGGCTTGATAAACAATATCAATGTAAAACCACGATTTAGCAAATTCATACATCTCAAAACTCTTCTGAGACACAATCCCAAGAAATTACAGTAATTGAAAGAGACATTGAACATTGAACCTGAATCTAAAAGTGAGAAACTCATCGAGCTGAACTTTGAACCTTGGCTACGTTTGGGTTTGAAAGTAGAGAAGTTTGCGGAGGAAGTTAAAGGAACCAGGCATTTGCTTATAGAGCCCTTTTGCAGAGTTTTGGGAGACCTCGTGGTTCACCTGCAAATAAGAACAGTTCATAATCAGATGTGTCTGTGTTTAAATTTAAAAGCACTAAATGAAATGGTCAGAGGGATTTAATCGAGCATCCAGTTAATTTTGCAGTTTTAACAGAGAAGCTCACCATCATCAACATTGTCACTAAGTCATCTGTGGCAGCATTTTCCTCGAGGATACGGTCCATTGTCTCAATGTACCAGGATCCAGACTGGGTGTCTCTCCAAGAAACATAACCTACACACGTCACATGGTCAAAGTGGCGTTAGGAAGACGTTCATATCAAGTCTAGTCGATCTATTGATCTGACTTTACAACAAAGATGAAGTGCTGCTAAAAGCAAACCAGAGCTGTATCCATTTCTAGCTAACTGTATCTATTGTTAATTGTTTTATTTTATTTTTCGTTATTTTCGTAATATTAAGACTTTAATTTCTTGGAATATAATGAATTTACTCTTAAAAGTATGACTTTGTTCTCGTAATTTCAGATTTTTTTTCCTTTTCCTAGCTAATTGTATATTATCAATTGTGTTGTTTGTTTTGTGATGTTTTTGTTGTTGTCTCTTCTTAGACGTCATGATAAATGCATTTCAATATAGTATTTTACTCTGCTGTCATATCTGTAATGTATTGTGATGCTATGATAATGAAAACTGACGGTTTTAATTACTCTGTACATGTAAAACCCCAAAGACAACACACCAGGAAAAGTTGAGTAGGACACCAGAATGTCACTCGGCGTGGGCAGAGTGACTCTGGCGTCCGGTTCGTCGGACATGCTCAGAGAGTCGCTGCTGGATGACATGGGAATGGCGTCCGTCTGGTCGTCTGCTCCACCGACGGACGGTTTGACCTCATCCGGTGACACCTCAAACCCTGTGTCTCTTTCACCTCAAAGACAAAAGCATTTCCTGTGTGTGAGACACTTGTAGTGCATGTGTAACTTTTAAATGTTGTAAGACTAAACAGCATGCTCAGTGTTAGCTACCTCCTCCACATGCCTGGATGAAGAAAAGTTTGGGTTTGCCCTGTAGAGACGGGCAGTGCTGGCCGTTGAGGTAGTTTGTGATGTGCTGAACTGGGACGGACTGTCCATCCACACCATACACAGCACCAGGGAACCGGTTGTGACTCACCTAAGAGCATGGATATGAGCACACATCAGGTCTTACATGTCATCAGGATCGGAGCTTGTGTAGGTCAAAGAAAGTTCTGGTAGGAGTTTGTTAGAGTGTCGACCGACAGGTCTTACCTCAGTCCCATGTGACAGCATGATAACCACACAGCAGTCATATTGTGAGTGGTCCTCCTTAGACAGAGCTGACAGTTCACGCTTGATTTGCTGAAATGTGAAGAGAGCTGTTAGCTACATGCTCATACAAGCTACATGTTTCAGTGAAGTTTCAGACACGGAGGCAGAAGAAATAGTTCTTACTCTTTGTTTTAAGTTTGCCTTGACTTCCACAATAAAGTTGAGTGCCTTGAATCTTCTCTCCAGCTTGTCACAGTCGATGTTGGAGCCTTTTCGGTTGCTCAATTCACTCTGAGGTTCAAACTCCACATTGTTTATGATGAGGCAGTGCCCACATGGGCTGGCATCCATTTTATAGCTCTGACACAGACATACACAGAAGCACAGACATAAAATATGAAATAAATATGTAATGTAGGATTAAACTGATTGTACAGCAATCTTTGTCCTTTTTTTGTTGTAACAACTTACCTGTATACTGTCCCGTCGTTGTCTGCCTGGTGGTCTTGGTCTTATGTGCTCCCTTTCAGGTGCTGTGACATAAGCATCAATATGTGTTAAACGTCAAGAAATTTATCAGATTCTTACTAATATATAAATTAACTTCATATCTTACATGGACTGGGAGTAGTACTGGGTCTCTGTACTGGCTGGACAGGGACTTCTTTTCTTTGCTTGTCAACATCCATTGGAGAGGCTGTTAAAGAAACACAGAGCAATTAATGATAGAAAAGTGTTCACATTACAAGTGTTAAAAGCAATTTCCCACTAAGACCCAGTTGTGATATTAATCCTCATGAGATATACTATAGTGTCACACACTCACAAACTGGGAGAGGCTGCAGAACAGGCCGAAGAACCTCGGTGGGTGTCGCGGGCTGTAGATGAACTGTTGGAGCTCCATTCTGTAGGAGCTCCGCCAGACTGTGCTGCCCTGTCTCCTGAAGGCACAGCAGAAACAATGGAAAGGCTCGACTCCCGCGGGTCTCCAAGTCCCGGACCAACTGTCTGGCCTGGTCCCGTCTGGTCCCAGAGCCCTGAAAGGAGAAAGTTTGAGTTGAGAGTGTTCGTAAACACCCCACAACCTGAACCTGAATGCCGCCACCTACATAGCTGTCCTACCTTAATCTCATCGATCATGTCCTGGGTGAAAACTCTCTTTTCAAGAAGGCCGTCGTAGAGGTTCGATGGGTCCAAGTCTCTCACCAGGTTGGTCCTGTTGCGCTGAAGGATCTTCTTGTGTCTTTCCTCCATTCTCCATCCGACAGTAACGACCTGAGTGAGGAAGACAGAGGAGCCGTCTTTAAAAAGCTGCACCTGACAAATTATGTGACTGTTGTAAAGTCAGTCAGTATGTTAAAGTGAGCGATGTGATAACAAGTCGCGTGTAAAAGTGAAATTAAACCCACAGACTACAAATGTTAGAAGTTTCGTCTGTTTCGTCTTGTTTGTGCTCGGTTTCACTCGCCACTTCCGTGTTTACATCACCGCTGCCTGTGATTGGTCAACTGAGAGAGCAAAGCGCGGAAATAAAATGGGGTGAGTTTGATTCTATTCACCGCGCGCCGCTGCTACGCGGCCACCGTATCACAACATATACACGCTGACAAAACGCGGCGCGACGGGAATAAAAACCGAGAACACACGAACGAAGCAAAAGGTGTCACCGAATACTCACTCTCCCAAAATTACTTTCGACGCTGGGCGCCTCCCCCCTTCTCTTCTTCAGCTTATTCTGCTTCACGGCAGCAGGTTGACAGCTTTGCCCTGGAGGAACTGTGGTGATGCTGCTGAACACACCCTTCGCGTCTTCACATCAGCGTTAACCGAGACGCCGAGGAGCATTTAAAATCTTCACCAAATATGTGGCGTAGTACCGGTTGACCGCATCTGCTTGAGGTGACTGGGAAAATGTTGAGCTGTTTCGTGGAGACAGCTAACCACTGTATCAACGCAAATAACCCTAATGGAAAAAAAAATCTGCGTGAACGTTTTTTTATCCCTTAGGAATAACGTTAATGTCACAGTCCAGTAACATGTCAGTAAGATTATGACGTGGTGTTAGCTGTTGCTGTGTTATTTAGCTGACATATATCTCCTAGCCTGCCTAGCTTCTGGTTAGCATGCTATAATGTAATTTTCAGCATCTTTAGCTAACCGGTTGTCTTCATCATACAAACGTCAATATGGTTGAAAGGCGGTTTAAATGGAGTTTTAATGCAGCTAAAGGTTGTATTGTTATTTCAGGTGTAGTCCACTTTAACTTGATGGTGATATATATGTAAACATATTGTTAATTGTTTGTTTTCCTATGATGTGTTAAAGGTAGCTGTGATGGCAGGGTCAAAGATGTCTTTGCTGCTGGCTGTAGTGTTGGTCCTCTCAGTGCTGCTGACAGGAGCAACCCACGCCGGGCCTGAGATGGACCCATACAAAATCCTAGGAGTAACCAGGAGTGCAAGCCAGGCTGAGATCAAGAAAGTCTACAAGCGCCTTGCAAAAGAATGGTATATATTTTCACCAGACGCTCACCTGTTGAAATTAAAACACATTCATTTCTTAACTAACAGGTGTCTTCTTTCTCAAGGCATCCAGACAAAAACAAAAATCCAGGTGCTGAGGATATGTTCATCAAGATTACCAAATCTTATGAGGTTGGTCACATTTCAAAAATGTGGTTCATCAACTGATGTATCATGTGGCGTGTGTGTTTTGACTCTGATAAATGCCAGGAACATACAGTATATATTATGCATGACTGAAAGATGTCGTGTCGTATTGATGTTTGTTCCATCCAACATTCAGATCTTATCCAACGAAGACAAACGTGCCAATTATGACCGTTACGGGCAGACTGATGACACCCAGCCTTACAGCAGCGGTCGCTATGGTCATCGCCACGACAGCTTCTACTTCGACGAGTCTTTCTTCAACTTTCCCTTCAACAGCAAAACCCACAGAGACTTTGCTGACAGCAAGTACACGCTGCACTTTAACCAGTACATCAACGACGTGGTGCCCAACAGCTACAAGAGGCCGTACCTGATAAAGATCACCTCTGACTGGTGCTTCAGCTGCATCCACATCGAGCCCGTCTGGAAAGAGGTGGTGCAGGAGATGGAGACTCTAGGTGTGGAAATGACCCAGCTGCTGCCCTGCCCTTTATGAGGTTTCACAGAGTGAGTTGAAGAGGTTGATGTGGATATCCTGTCTTTGCAGGTGTTGGAATCGGCGTGGTGGATGTTGGCTACGAGAGACGGTTAGCCAATCACCTGGGAGCTCACCGCACCCCATCAATACTTGGAGTCATCAATGGCAAAGTGACGTTTTTCCATTATGCTGTTGCGAAGGAGCATCTGAGGCAGTTTGTAGAGGACCTTCTTCCTCAGAGGCTTGTGGAGCGGGTAAATATCTTCTCGTAAACACAGTATATTCTGCAGGATGTTACATAATTTGTTTCAGATTAAGATTCAGACTTTATTTATCACAAGAAGGGCAATTCCTTTACAGCTCACCCAGTCCATACACACAACTTCAGAACTCACAGGCAGATCAGTTCATGTCAGAGGCAACAGATCAACATACGAGGGTCAAAATAAGGAACAACATGCAGGAATAAGTCAAATAAATAAGAATAACACAAGTAGAATAGATAAAAATAACACATTATGTTGCAGTTTCTATGGTGATAGATAATAGAAATACTTTAATGACTGAATTTGAAATTTAAATTAAAATTTATTTATATATAATTAAAATGGCAACTGTTGACGTTTAGTAGCCTGATAGCAGAAGGAATGAAGGACGTGGAGCAGCGGTTTGTTCTCACATTGTAACACTGACCTCGGGACATTACAGTAAATTCATTTGACACAACATGGACAAATCAACAATCAATTAAACCAGCAAATAAATGAGAAAGTTAGAAAACTTTCAATGAATGATTGATAGAAATGTACCCATATACATACACCAAATTAAGAAAATGAGAAAAAAGAAAAGAAAAAAAGCAGATGTATATATGTTTATCTGCACTCACACATACTCTCCCACACATCTCCGTACTCAGGTGTATATACGATATATATGCCTATACGAGATCAACCACAAAACCCACATACATACATCCTCCAACTTATAAAAAAAGAAAACTAAAAAACTGTCTGCATACATGGACACCTGTAACTTAGGGAGGGATGGATTGTTGGCATTTATCAAAATGAATGAAAAGGTTTTGTTTTTTCTTCTTTTTTTTTCAAATTTCAGGTCACAGACAAGAATGACCTGCAGTTCTTGAACAGCTGGCACGAGCTCAACAAGCCACACGTGCTTCTGTTCGACCAAGTGCCTGTAGTTCCCCTCTTATACAAAGTAGGCTCTTTTCTTTTGTGTGAAATGTACCTCTATGTAACTGCGTCACTAAAACAAACATGTCAATAATTTATCTCTGCATCTCCGTAGCTGACAGCTTTTGCTTATAAAGACTACCTGCAGTTCGGCTATGTGGACCAGGGCCTCTCAGAGACGGCCAATCTGCAGAAACAGTTCAATATCAACACTTACGCTCCGACCATGCTGGTCTTCAAAGAGAACATCGACAAGCCTGCTGACATTATACAGGTCAATCACAGCAATACGGAGCCTGAGGACATAAAGTAGATCCGTTCACTGTTGTTTTTACAGTGAAGTAGTTCCACTTTGCTTTTTTTTTTACGTGGTTATGTTTGTTCTCTGCAGGCTAAAGGAATGAAAAAGCAAATTATCGACGAGTTCATGTCAAACAACAAATTTCTGCTCGCTCCGAGGCTGGTCAATCAGAAGCTGTTTGACGAGCTCTGTCCTGTCAAACAGTTCCACAGACGCAGGAAGTAAGAGAACCAAACATTTTCTCTTTTTTTTTTTAAACATCTGTTCACACCTGATAAGTTAACGAGAGAAAATTAAAATATGAAACCGAAGTGTCAAATTAAAAATTCAGGTATTTTAAGTTACACAGTGTGTATTCACCTACGTCCTGTAACGTCCGTCCTTCCCCTCAGATACTGTGTCCTGCTGATGACACGGGACGAAGAGACCTTTTCTTTTGGGAACCAGGCGTTTCTCTCGTTTGCCTCCGCCAACACCAAGGAAGTCGTTAGGTTCGCCTACGTGTACCAGCGGCTACAGCAACCGCTGTGTGACATCCTCATGCAGAACAAGGACAGCGCACAGTCACCACCACAGGTACACAAACACACACACAGACACACACACACACACAGACACTTCCAACACTACAACTGCCACTTTCACCATGAAGCTACATTTGAGAGTTGGCATTGCTTTAGGTTGTGCACCATGAAATAAATTCATTGCAGCAGGATAATGTATTAACAAGTAAGCTAGACCACCTCAAACCATATGTGATGTCTCATGCTAAAAACCTGATTCCAAGCTCTGCTTTGATAAACACATCACCTCTGATTTTAAAAATAGTTACTATAACTCAATAAAGACTTCTGTTCTGCTGGTGGGGTCGGAGCCAGTTCCACTTCCTCTAAAGGGTCTTGGTGCGATTGTTTTGGTCTGATTACTGTTTTCTCACCTGCACAAACGAATCGTACTGAGAGGGAAAACCCAACCAGGGTTCTAGAGCAGGTGTGAAAGCACCGTGAAACTAGAAGGTGACAGAGTCTTTGCAGTTATTGCTCCAAAATGATGGAACCAGTTTCCTTTAGAAATCAGATGAGCTCCCTCCATCTCTATTACACCAGGCTAAAGACACGTTTTTATTCACTGGCCTTTTTAGCTTGTCACCTTTTACTCCATTGTCATGTTCATTATTGTGTATTTGCTCCTTTTTATTTTCTTGTATGTTTACATGTTTCTGTATACAGTATAGTTACTATGCTTTCCTTGTGTTTTACTTATTCTGTACATTTGTTTTACTTGCTTTTATTTATTTTAATTGTCCTTTGTACAGCACTCAGTTCAAGGATTATTCCTCACTGCCCAAACAAACTTTTTGGAAAAACTATAATATAACTCCATATAACTAATTAAAAACAAAAATAAAAACGGAGAACTCAATTTTTTTTTTCACTCAAGAGTAAAAAGTCTTTTTTTTTTTTTTGGTATTTCTTTAAAAGATGATTAGATGATTCATACTTCATACATAAAGAGTGTACTGTTCTTGATCCATAGCTCTGGACTGAGAGCCTCTTTGAAACTGTCTGGTGTGTGTGTATGTGTGTGTGCGTGTGCGCAGGTGGTGATCCTGGAGAGGCGTAACGCTGCAGGGAAGGCCTTGTTTAAACCCGTGACCGCCTGGAACGGCAGTGAAGAAGACAAACAACGTCTTCTGGACGAGCTGGAGCGACTTCAGAAGGACCCGTCCATCCTCATCCACGACGCCATGCTGCCTGAGCTCAACAACGAGTTTGCATCGGTAAGTTCTCTGTGAGTTAAAATGGAGGGTTTGAACTAGTGCTGGGCGATTAATCTAATTTTGTTTTCAATTATGGTTTTTTGTTTTTCCAACGATTATGAAAACAAGATAATCAAGATGTCAAATTTCCCCCCCCCCCCCCAAAAACCAACCCCCCCCCCCATTTAAAACGTTTTTTTAAAAGTGTGGTGTTTCCAAAATCACTGAGTGATATCATTAAATAATCGTGATCTGAATATTAATCAAATTAATCGTGATTATGATTTTTGCCACAGTCGAGCAGCTGTGCAACAAACTGTGTAATCATTATTCTTACAACCAGGTACTGTTTGTTAAATATCCACCACCAAAGGTAATGGTTACTAAACATGGTGCTCTCACTCCGTAGATGTTTGTAATCCGATGGATCTACGCGTCATACGATTACCTCTCTGAAGTCATCGATGATATTCTGCACAACAACTGGTAGGTAGAAATCTGAAGTTTCGTTCAGTTCAGCAGTTCCATGTAAATGTTAATATTTGATGAGACAAATTAAACATTTATAAAGTTTGAAATTGCTCTACACCAGTACTTAACTTTCAAGCGAGCTTTCCTCTCCATGTCATGGAAGAACACACTCTTGAGATGTAAATAAATACAGTGTGCTGTGTGTGATGACCTGCAGGCGTGAGATGATGCCTCTTCTGTCCCTCATCTTCTCTGCCTTGTTCATCTTGTTTGGAACTGTGGTGATCCAGGCCTTCAGGTTGGTTGCTTTACTGCACACGGTTCACTAGACCACCAACTCTGTAACTATAGCAACAGCGTCATCTTTTCACCGTATAAACAAAAGCTAAAGACGAGCCAAAGAAAACAGCTGTAATGCTTTTAATTTTACTTTGCTTCATCTGTGCTTTCCCTTTGTTTTTCAGTGACTCAAGTGAAGATAAACAGACAAAACCAAAAGCAAAGGATGGAACAAAAGCAGAGAATGGGTCACCAGGGAGCGGTGCTTCAAGGCAAGAACACATTTAACATTTCACACTCTACTGAGCGCAGGATTTATCTTTGTGTTTTTAAGATTCAATAATATCAAACACTGCGATATTTCCTGTCATATGCAATTTTTTTTTCTTTCACTTTTCTGCACTTCTGCCAAGTCTGCCCGTCATTTCACTGCTTTGTGACAAATAAAACTTTTTACTGCTGTTAAGTGGCGGCATCACTTATACCTGAAACATAAAATACAATAATATAATTATATATTATTGCGGAAAAAAAACACCTGAAACATAAAATTTAATATATTGCGATATTTGGGTTGGACTGTTTAAAAAAAAAAAAAAAACAAAAAAAAAAAAACTTAACGCAGCAGTTGCTACTAAAATATGTTTAAACTGGAAAGACTGGGGTCTTCACAACTGGTTACTCTACTGAGATATTATTTATTTATATTTATTAGTATTTATTGCTAATTTTATATCTTGCCTGTTGAATTCATGTCTGGACTGATGGGACGGATGTTTTTGAACCATTTAATAATTATTTTAGTGTTTTAGGATTTGGGTATCTTGTGGCTTACATTTTGGATATCACTCGGTCTTTTATCGCTCTAAATTTTGATAAAGCTCAATGTTTTTGCTGTTGGCTTTAGTCGGCCCCCTAAGAAGAATTTTGTGGAGGTGACGGAGCTGACGGATATCACTTACATGAGCAACCTGGTGAAGCTGAGGCCAGGACACATGAACATAGTGCTGGTGCTCACCGACGCCTCCAAGAACATCCTCCTCAGCAAGTTTGCCAAAGAGGTCTACTCCTTCACAGGGTGAGCGAAACAAACATCCTTCATGGAACAAATGAACTCCATTATCTGAGCATTAAATTATTGATACTTCATGACATCTGTTCTTTCTTCTCTCTCCCAGGAGCCTGACGCTGCATTTCTCCTTCCTGAATATTGACAAGCACAGCGAGTGGATGAACACGCTGCTGGAATACGCCCAGGACGCCATGCAGATCGACGCAGACGAGGACGACGGTGGAAACCACAAGATGGACTACACCGGCTACGTGCTGGCACTTAATGGCCACAAGAAATATCTCTGTCTGTTCAAGCCCGTCTACACCGGGGAAGACCTTGAAGGTAAGTCATCTGAGGACGAAGGGGCCACTACAGGGGGGAGATCGAGGTCCAGTTCCCGCGACGACCACCCGCCGCGCAAATCCAACCGGTCCCGCAGCATTTCCACCCTGCAGATCCACCACAAACTGGACCGCCTGGGGTTGTGGATGGAAAGGCTCATGGAGGGAACTTTGCCCCGCTACTACATCCCGTCCTGGCCCGGACTGGACAAGATCACCCCCTGTAAATAGACGGAAGGACTTAGTATTTATCTACCGTCACACAGACATGGTTTCCCTCTCGTGTTCTGCTGAAGTTAGGCTAGAGCTGCCTTTTTTTTTTTGCACTTGAGATATTTATAGTTAAAGAAGTCTTTAAAAGTTGGGTCAATATTACAAACTTGACATTAGTGTAACTACTGTGGGACAGGTCCTTTAGCGAACCCCCTCTAACACTCATCGCATGCTGTTTTCAACTGTTGCTAGTCTTATTTTATCCAGGCAGACGCTGCTGCAGCTGCAGCTGCTGCTGCCGCCGCCTTGTGAACAGAAAACAGAATCACTGTGGCCACATGTGCTCTCCTGCCCTCAGGACCATCAGTCACCGACACTAACCGAGGCAGGAAAACTACTGTAGTGTTCATTGATGAAAACTGTGAATGGAGATGCATGTCTCTAACACTAAATGTCTTTGCCTTTTTATGCATCTCTGCCCATTTTTATTTATTTTATTTTTTTAGTTTTAGATTTTCTCCTGAATGCTAACTCGCTTACGCAATATAGCAAACTGCTGTAATGACATTTTTGCCTTTTACCTGGACCTCAAGTGGTTCTCCGTGTTCTTCCTGATCATATGATTGCAGAAAAAGAAAATTAATACCTGTTTTGTTACATGGAAACTGTTGCAGCTGTGGTTTATAAATGTACGTCACTACAAACAAGAATTATTTAGCTATTTAAAAACCTCAGTTAGCCAGTAGCTTTATGTAGCAACCCTAACAAGCAGGCTGTGTATTTCATGTCCTGAATGTTTTCATACGTCATCGTCATGTCATCTTGAATTACGACAAACACATGACAGTGAGGTCAAACTTAGTGTGTGCTTGCTTGATTTATTAATTTGTTTTGTCCACATCAAGTGGAAAAATGTCATTAATCAAATTTTGTTGGTACTATGTTATGTAAATATTATACATAATCATGTTATCTATAGGACCTGTATTTTAAAGAGTATGTAACTTGAAAGAAAAGGTGAATGTTTTACATGGATTTATCAAAATGCTGTAGTTATGTTTTTTTTTCTAGTTCTCATGAAGATTTTCTTTTGCGAGTTAGCGTAAAAAAAAACTGTCTGCTACTGTCAGATGTTTCAGTTGGTCTTCAGTAGTGTGTTTATCCTCTTGTTGGTTGTAATAAAATGCTTTATGTTTATTAATTAAAACAATATAAAGTTTTAATTGTTGCAGAATTTATCTTCTGTAGGAGCTCATTCAGCAGGACGGCCTGGACGTTCAGCATCACCTCCAACAAGAATCAGACCACGGCAGCTAACAAAGCTAAGATATAACACAAATAATTACTGTAACTGTCAATATTGTGGTGGTTGTTTCCTCCACCAACCAGACGAGTTACAGGAAACATGGTCACAGCATCTCCTTCCTGATTTACAGCATCGAATAATGGCCAGAAGTATTATAGCAGAACATAATGATGTCACAGTGAAGTTGACCTTCTAATCGGTTCATCCTTGAGTCCAATTTAATGTTTGCATTTTTGCTCAGGATACAATACCATTAATATAAACTGTGCATGTGTGTTTAGGAGCCCCAAATCAAATACTGCCATTGTGTTCTCACTGGAAATGACGATCAACATGTGACCGTGATTGTTGCTCAAATGGAAATTGAATGATGCACCTGGAGAGAAACCATGGCAACCACAGACTCATACGGACCAATAAACCACTTTACCGTACTCTCAGTATAATTAATGTGAATAGTATTTAGACCAGATACATTTCAAACACATGCAGCCCGCACATTGAGAGAAAACTGTCAGTAAAACTTTATTTTATTGAAATATTTAGCTCATTGGAATAATTGTAGAAAAAAAAACTTATCTGTGTTTGACTGCTAACCCACAACTGATCGGGAATAAATCCTAGAACACATACATGTGGAAAACTACATTTTCATTTTTAAGTTTACATGATCATTTAAATAAAATCCCCAATAGGCTTCTATAATGACTTTAATATGTATAGTTATGGCCTGTTATTTTTCTGCATCAGATGCTTGGATGGAGCACTATATTATAATCATGGACTGCATTTAAAGGAGAAGCCAACCCTTTTTATTCAATTCAAATGGCTTTTTGAGGATGAGTCTCTACGACATGAATGAAACTGAATGTAACGTCCAACAAGAATTATACATCATGCACGGACTGAAATCTCCTCCTCCTCTTTCCACTTTGCCATAAACATCACCACCTGTAGGCTATATTGGATTTTATAGCAGTTTCCACGAACCTGAACATCTGTGGAGAGAGTTACAGTAACACAAAGGAGCCACAAGATGGTGCTGTTCCGGCTTTTCGATCAATACCGGAGGATAACAGCCAGACTCTGAGTATATGGGCCAGACTCGGGCTGAGGACCCAGGCATATGTTGGGCCTGAAATTTCATTTGGAAATATGATTTTGTTTGTTTCATTGGAGGAAGGTTACAGTCTATCAGTGGACGTTGCAGTCACATGATTTATTTGCCATTATTTATTGTCGGTTTCCGTTGCATTTTGTTTTCTTGAGGTGAATCCTCGTGTGTATTTTCTCATTTGATGGTTTGCTGTGTGAGGAAGAGAAAAAAGTTTCAAACAGGAGCTGCTGCTGAGGGTTGATATTGGACTGGAGCTGTGTTTTGTTATGAGGTCAGGTGTTTGTGTTTTTACTTGAGGTAACAGTGACTGAAGAGGAAACTCACTCCCTTCCTTGGAGTAGATTTCACTAAATTTCTTGGCAGACGTTTAACCGTATGTGTGAGAAAGATTGTGTGTGTGTGTGTGTGTGTGTGTGTGTGTGTGTGTGTGTGTGTGTGTGTGTGTGTGTGTGTGTGTGTGTGTGTGTGTTGTGGTGTGTGTGTGTGCTTTGTGCATTAACTCAAGTGAAGGCCCTGAGTTCCTCTCTTTGCGTTCAGTTTTAATTACCAGAGCCTCGTTGACTGTATCCTGTGTTTGTACCTGTGTTCCTGTGCGTGTGTGAAAGTTCATCCTCAGACCTTAAGTCACACACACATTTGATGTATTTGTGTCATTTCACACAGATTTAGACTAAGAAGTTTAAACAACTTTAGACCAAGCGCAATAACCTGCAAGTCTTTTTGTTTTGTGCCGTTTGCTCATCTGCAAAAGTTGAGCAAACAAATATACAGCTCCCACTTCTCAGCTGTGGAGTGAAAGGTTTTCAACTCATTCCTTTACTTTTGTCTTTTTGTTACTCTTTTGAATGTAGTCGTCTCCTGAAGGCGTTTTATCTAATACACCATTAAGAACTGGCTCAGGTGACTGCAACTAAAAGGGAGATGACAATTAATAAAGAATAGTTTTATTAGACCAAATTAAATATTTACAACATGGGGTGTGGTCATCAGCAAAGTCAGTTCACTCAAGCACGAGTGAAGGATGAGGGTGTGAGTGAAACAGAAGGATGAACTGAGATGATGTAAACCCAGGATGTGGTGCCTGTGGAGAGGAGCAGAGACAGTGGTTAACCTGCAGCCATCACTTATAACCTGCAACACACTGAGCACCACAGGTGTCCCACACACATACCAGCTACCCACACACACAACTTCAATAGTTTTAGACTTCAAACCCCAAATCAATTTGTTCCTGCTTTAGATCAAAGTCTTTTAAAATGGGTCATAAAAGCCTCCATCATTTCCTAAAACAAACTTTACGCAAACAGGAGTTAGTGGTGTATTTGTTGGGGACTATTTTCAGCAGCGGATGAATACACATTTATTGCTGGAGTTAGCTAGTTAAAAAAAAAAAAAAAAACATTCAACCAAACAAACAAACAAAATACATATAAATACATAGATGTGAATAAACGAAACAGTGTTCCTCGTAAAGAAGGAACGTGATGTGACCCTACTGATATTTTAATGGTTTTGGACAACAGTGCAGGTCTATGGCACAGAAGAACAGGGATCTAATGACATCAGATTTATTACAGCGAATCAAACCTTTTCACAAAGTAAAGACAAGGTCCCGTGCTCACTCTTATGATACTAATGACTTTTAGTCTTTTTCTTTGCTCCTTTCATCTTGTTCAGCAGCAGCCCGTTAGAGATAGCTGGACAGATACAGGAGAACACTGCTGGGTTTTAAATGGCTGCTTGGAGATAAGACTGCCTCAAGCTTCTTCTAATACTGACCTATTTTAGCTGGGTTCAGACTACACACACACACACACACACACACACACACATAAATCTATATCTTTAACCTCAGTGCCTCCTGAGTCTGCAGTTAGCATGACATCCTGTGCTCCCAGACTTCATTTAAATCAATTCATTAGTTTGGCCCAAACTTCACTGAGGGATTTAAATCCATTAATTCTTCCAGGTGAAATAATCTGTTCTGTTCTGTTGCGAAAAAAAACTTTTATCTTGGAGCAGGGTTAGGTTGTAAGACAGGAGTATAGAAAAGATAAAAACAAGTAAAGGTTAAGGCAAAGTTAGAGGTACGTTTGCATTATGTTCTTTAGTATTTCTGCCTCCTGTGATCCCACATCCAGAGTTGGTTAAATTAAGGGAAAATCAAACAGCCCTGTAGTTAACACCTTAGTTTGACTCCTGCAGAGGGAACTGAGTTCAGTTCAATTACCTCCTGAAGAAAATCCATGAAATTAACCAAAGCAGTTAAGGAACGAGTAAATCTATACTTGTTGAAATGTTAATGTGCTCTGATTGAGTTGTTTTTTTCAGTTTGATGAGTAGACACTAGAAATCTGGTTTAGAATTGGAAATTGATTGATTAGGATCTTCAGACAATGACTTCTCATAGACTTAATACACAAAAACAAGTGATGATGCAAATCATCATCATTTTTTTTATTAAGAGCAATTACGAACACATTTTGGAGTCACTCCAGACTCCTTCAGCACATTTCCATGCAGACATCACTGAACCATTAATGTTCATCAAGAGTGACTGCAAGTCTTTCAGTGCTGTAAATCATGTAAACCTGGGGTCCTAAAGGATAAAATGAACCATGTTGCATTGAGGATATGAACAATAATAATAATGATAACAATATGAAGAATGATAAACAAATGTTCTATCAGTGAGAACAGACTCTGGTTTTATTTTCACATTCATCTCTTCAAATCCTCGGTTTTTACATATAATTAAATTTACTTGCAATTTGTTTAACCTCACTCTGATACATGTCCTGTATTGTCCTGAGTGCAGGGCAAGTAAACAAACATTTTGTGTGTGTGTTTGTGTGAAGGGGAGGATGTGAGGGTTGGACTGTTGGACAGCTCTGGTCAGCAGCTCCCTCTGCAGGCCGACCACATGAAGTGCAAACTGACAGATCTGCTCTCTCAGCTGAAAGAAAATTAAACGAAATTAACTTAACTAACTAAAACTATTTTTTTTGTTTGTTTTGTTTTTTCAGGGTTAATTTTGATAACAGCCATGTCTCAGGTGAATCAGACTACAGTCTTTACTGTTCACCCAACAAATTAACTAACTTTAATCAAATAGTTAAGGTTAACATATAATAGTTAAATAGTTAATTAACATAATTCCAGTGTTCATTGAACATTTATTCCCGATCAGTTGTGGGCTAGCAGTTAAACACCGATAACAGTTATGAATTATGTTCTTCTTTTTTTTTTTTTTTTTTTTTACAAAGTTTTAATTATTTAGTTTAGCTTTCCTTAAATTTGCCGCTGCAGCCAGCACGTTTGTTCAAAACGCGCAACCTTTACTTTGAAGGCAAACTGTCTCTGTTTCCGGCTCTCGACTTCCTTTTTTCCTTTTTTCCTTTTTTTCCCCCTTAATTTAAATTGGAAATTTTACAAACAATCAGACATATCAGTTCTTAAATAGAATAAACAGATAAAAAAAAAATTTTAGAAAGAAAGAAAAAGATGAAAATAAATTAAAGTTTTAAAAGACAAACGAAAAACAAATACATTCATTAACAAAGGACAAATGTAAAATTTAAGTGACTTCTTCAGGCAAACATTTCAGAATATATATGTTAACAGCTGACATGGATTTCTTGTTTGTTGATTGAAGAAATTTTTCCTTATGAAAATTAAATTTCCCCAGTAAAATAAAGAGGTTAATATTGCAGAAATTGTAGCCTAATCCTTACATCCGGCCCTCTACTTCCTTGTTCAACTTTCATGCTACAAGTTGGATATTGGAACAAACTGACGCTTTGGTTCGCTGAATTGAATCGCACGTTTTCATTTAATGGGACAATAAGACACGCAAAGCGTTAAAAACGTCATCATACATTCGCAGAATTATATTTCATGCACGGTCCAATTAACTCATATATGACGTTTTATAAAAGCTGCAGTTTGTCAAAGAAGAGAACAACGTCGTTTGGAGGTTTGCGCATGCGCATTGAGGCTGTTTCTACTGTGAGGGTTCCAATACACACTCATTCAAAAAACGCTAACTTCTCTCATGAAATACACAGACGATACATTTTTTCCAGAACTCGTTACGTTGCGGGCTAAATTCACACCTCTCGGTCAGTGTTCCGGTGGTCCATCTTAAAATAATCATCTAATAAATTAGATATGAGGCATTAAAATCAGGTATTTTTGATGGCGTGCCTGTTTGATTGACATGCCTGGTCTGCAATGATTGATCAGCTGACGCGGCAGGCCGGGAGGTCGATCACCGGAGTAGCAGTCACCTGAGGAGAGCTTGGGTCGTGTGCATCGTATTGAATCAGTTGTGTTAAATTTCTATTATTTTTCTCAATATTTGTCGGTGGAGGAGGAGTTTTGCACCGACAGTTTTTCTGTCAGTTCTTTAGTTTTAATGAGTCTTCGGTTCACAGTCATTACGGCTCGTTCTTCGGAGCTAACAGACTGGAGAGACGCTGATATACAGTTTTGTTTTCGGTGAGTAAATGTTTATTTTCTGATCGTCCTACAGTTTTAATGTGTATGATGCTCACTTAAAGCTAGTGCGTTTTCTCTCTCTACGGGAGACAGTTAACATCCAAATTAATATTAGAGTTAATGTGAATTACAGATGCACTTTGCTAACCTAGCTAGCTAGCGGATAACTTAGTGTTTGTTATGCTAACCATACCTGGTCCCAAACACGCAAACATTTGCAGGACAAGGAGAAATATAGTTTAATAATTAACTCACTCTCATGTTATTAGAAAAAATCAGTCGGTGATAGAATTTTCCTACATTCAGGTTTATGTTATTAATTTATTTTCTGTCTCCTCTTCTCGCTGGTACCGTATTGTATTTAGTACAATACACAACGTATGGAAGAACGTTATCTTGTAGGGGTTTGTCATCTAATACTGTAAATTCATACACTGGAGTCCTCAACTGAAGCAGATATTCATGTACCTGCCCTGACAGCTGATATGTGTGTGTGATTCACTGTGATCCACCATGTCTGAACTAAAGTGTTTGTGTTTTGTTTGTCATTCAAAGGAATCCACACTGAAAACTGAATGAATGGTGCCAACAGAAGGAGAACCTCATGTATGGACAAAGGAGACTGCACGGACATCCTTAGTTCTCAAATGAGCTGTGATGATGATGATGATGGTGATGATGATGATCATGCCAGAAAACCACTTCAGTTCACCTTCCTCTGATGAGAGGACAGACCAGCTGTTTAGACATTTGTTTATGTGCCAGTCAGAACTTTTAGCTTTTGTTCCTGGCTGCCTCAAATGATGTCACTTCTTCTTTGTGATGCCAGTCAAAAGCAACAGTGCATTGTTTATAGACAAAACATGTTGGTGTGACCACCCCGTAAATGAAGATGAGTGACACACACGAGTCGTTACATTTTAAAAAAAAATGTATGTTTTTATTAAAAAAATATCTTATGTAAATAGAGACACACATATAATCCTGACAATAATAAAGATTTGATAAAAAAACATAACATTTAATGGTGGTATTTTAGATACAAATGTCAAGTTGTTTAATATGGACATGTCAAAATTGCCATGTTCTAGGAAAAAATGGCTAAAAATAGTATGGTAGTCTTCATAAATAGTATTTTCTCATTTAACATCATGGCAAGAGTACTTGACTTAATAGTTTTAATGGTTTTGGAAACACACTTTTGCACATTTTTGTGCCTTATGCATCTCATCAAATGTTGCGGACCCAAATGGCACCTGTTTCATAAAATGACTCAGCTATCGTCTATATGGGGATATAGTGGTATAGCTTTATTGCAGATCAACTTCTGTAAGTGCATGTACATGTGTGTATACATGTCTTGCAAATTTGTGTTTGAAACCATCAGTGTGAGGTTATTTTGGCCAGTCGTGACAGCTTCAAAAGGCTTTTTGAGGGACACCTGCAGTGACTGAGGTCAGTGTCAGGATGAGTCTCTACAACATGAATGAAACTGAAAGTAAAGTCCTTTGTACAGATTGAAACGCGAGTAGTGAAGTACAGCACCCAGCAGCAGGCACATTCAAAACTTCTCCAAAAATTTTCTAGTTTTGTTTATTATTCTCTGTCCTCAGTGTTCACAGATTCACTTTCTTGCCTTTTACAAATGAGACTCGTAATAGATGTGATGCTGTGAACTCATGGACGGATGTATTCACCTTACACACTCTCTAGTGTGAACAGAATCATTCCAACAGATGTTTTGACTCCTGTCATCAATAATGAAATAAACGAAAGCTGAAAACTAGCCGACTAACACTGAACCAAACTTAATATGAACAAACACGACACACACGTCCGCTGCTCTGCTCTTTAACAGCACGTCCAGACACGACAGTTCACTGTAATAACGGGATCGTTTAGTGACCGTGACTTACCGACATTGACAACCCGCTGTCTCTGTTAACACTAAGGTCAGTGACGTCACCTTCGCTTTGCAGAACTCATTTCAAAACCGTGCATAGCAAAGACTCTCTACAGTTGTTCTTGTTATTACAGCCTGTTGCTGCACAAAACTGGGGCATTTTAACACTAACTGATGGATTACTTGTCCCTGTCGGAGCAGAGAGGAGGACCCTCCGACTCCACGGCTTCTCCTATTGGTGCAGCAATGATCCTTTCAGCCCTCTCCACAGCTGCATCCGTTCAAGCATCAGAGGAAGAGAGTTTAAGAGCCCGGCCCGCGCATCATTAGTGGCGGCTGACATGATAGGCAGCTCGCCTCTGTACCGCCTTTGTGAATATTTGTGTGTAATTTGTGATTTGATTTGAGATGCTGGTAGTGATTGTTGGGGACTGGGCTAGGTTTAAAATTCTGACTGTGCATCACACCCTTAGAAAAAGACGGTTGTACACATTAGGAACAGGGGTGATGCTTCTTGTGTTTTTGGGTTGGTTAGAATCGCATTGTTAAGCTCTTTGTTGGCTCCTGTTCCCACTACTCAGTTATCCTATTGGTTAACTTATTTACCCTCGTGGTTATGCAATAAATGAAATCGGTAAATCTGATTTACAATAAAACCTGGTTTTATGTTGCTTCCCTTTTCCCCTAGCTGGGTCGTAACATAAAGACTGCCAACATAAGGTGACTGGAAAGACAGCTCCATGACCTAATATACGGACGCCAGAAAACAGCATGGCTGTGTGACTGAAACCTGTGCTCTGTGAGCAGTCTGCGCGTCAGTAAGTGAAATACTCGGTGAGTAAAAATTTCCGCGGCTTGTTGTATCTTCTTTACTTGCAGAAATCAACTGCCCGGTACTGGATGTGAGTCTCACAGCGTCGGAGGTTTTACTTTCTTCAGCAAAGTGGCTCCACAAAGGGTTTATATCTTGATGCTTCCAGTCAGCATCTACTGGCCTGAATGCAAAGTATTCAAAACTGTAAGTATAAGGGAAAGCAATGATTGTATTTTATAATCCCAATATTGATTTTATATACTGTAAAAGCAAATAAAAA